>NC_141537.1:146471641-146654141 GCF_021556685.1 Rattus norvegicus | reverse complement strand
AGAGATCTCACACTCTCTTCTACCTGCCATAGGCACCTATACACACAAGTGCACACACACACACACACACACACACACACATCCCTACCCACCCACATTAGTAAACACAAATATAAATCTTAAGGCAACTCCTTGTACTTGAGCACTAGGAAGTAAAGGCTAGTTTTGAACTGATAGAGGAAAGGATAAAGCCCTTTCTCAGATAAATTATAATAGCACTCAGCTTCCTAGATAATAAACTGTGTGACCTAGTGAAGGAAGTTGGGGCCTCTGTGTTCTGGTCTGTTCAGTGTGGACCCTATGAAGTCCATCAAGGTTGGCATTAATGCAAAATGAAGATAGTATGAAAGTGTTTTCAAACCTTAAGGGCTGACTGTGGCAAGAATTCTTAATCTTTTTATGTTAATTTCAGAGGCCCACAGCATTTTCTGTTTAGGTATATCATAAGACCCTTTGATACAGAAGTAATCCCATCTACCAAATTGACATCCCAAAGATGAAATGTCTCTGTGACTAGAGGACATCTTGCTTACCATGTAGAAAATTTCAAGTAAGCTATTTAAATTAAATACTGGTTTGTCAAAATTAAATTAAATACTGTCTGGTTAAGCTAAAAAGGTTGATTTTAACACCACATTTAAAATTATTTGTTCATCAGTCATCCTATTTCTCATTTTGCTTTTAGTGACCTGTCTCTCATCTTAAACTAATGGCTGGTATCATGGTTCAGTGGCACACAATTCAAAGGAGAAAAAAAAAACAAGAGAAAATAAAAGCACCTTATGTCTTAGAAAGTGAGAAAAATAAAAATAATTTCTGCCGTGACAATAGTTTCTAGATGTGAAAAAGAATAAATTGTAAATAATTTGTGTGAGTTTCATTGAGTGTTATTTCTCATTGTGAAGGAATATATACTATGTAGAAATTTTCATTTTGACTATTGTGAAGTGTATTGTTTTGTGGTACTACACATCCCCCATATTGCACAGTAATCTTTAGCATTTCCTGGGATTTTTCACCAATTTGAACTGGAGCCTTGTGCCTGTTCAGAAATACCTTTCCATTGCATCGTCCCCTAATGGCAGCATCTGTTCTACCTTCTGACTCTATGTATTTGGTCACTTTAGTGACTTACAATATATTTGTATTTTAGTGTCTGACTTGTTCTCTTACCTAAGTCTTCAAGGATCCACCATGTTACGGTAGTGATGGGCCGAATTGTGTTCATCCCTCCCTAACAATTCATGTTGTATTCCTGAACCCCAGTACCTGTGAATGTACTCACATTTGGAGATGAAGTCTCACAGTGGCCTGTGAATTAGAATGTGGTTTGAATGTGAACTATCCTCTATAGCTGTACATGTTTGATCCCCTGGCCCACAGATGACAGTGCCATTTTGGAAGGTTGTAGAACCTTTAGGAAGTAGAGCCTTCCTGAAGGAAAGACTTCACCACCAGGTCAGACCTTGGAGTTTTATAGACTGGCCCCACTTCCTGTCCATTCTTGCTCTCTACTTTCTGTTCATCAAGATGTGAGGATCTCAGCTATTCATTCCTGATGCTATGAAACCATTCGTCACAATGCCTTCCCTTCCATAGTAGATGGTAAAACCCCCAAAACTGTGAACTATAATAAATTATTCCTCCCTTAAATGCCTTCTTATCATGTATTTAGTCACAAAAACAAGAAAAATAAAGAATACAAAAGAGCATTGGGGTGAGCTCTAATCTGATAATGTCTTTCTAAGAAGTAGGGATCTTGACACAGACATATTCAGAAGGACATAATGTGAAGATGGGGGAAAAGAAGACATCTATCAACTTTGATTGAAGTCTGGGGCAGGTCTTGCTTTTATAGTCATGAGAAAGAACCATCCATGATCACATCCTGATGTAAGACTTCTATCCATCTGAGTGTAAGAGAATCCATTTCTATTGCTTATGTCATGCAGTCTGGAATATTTTCTCAGAACTGGACTTGCACTGTCATGTGCTAATTCTATGCTTAACTATTTGAAGGACTCCATGACTCTTTTCCATGGTGGCTGCACAATTTTCCTCTGGCAAAGCACAAGGGGTCCAATTTCAACATGTGTTTACCAAAATTTAATCACCACATTCTCCTCTTCCCTCTGCCTCTTCCTGAGTGCTGGAATTCTAGGTGTTCGCTACAATACTCAGTTTATGTGATGCTAAGGATTGAACCCTTCATACATGCTAGGCAAGCTATCTACCAACTGAGGAATTTCTCTAACTCTCCATCTTTTGTATGTTTGATGTTTAATAATTGTTCAGTCAGAGACATCAAAATCAAACAAAAGAGGTTCATTTTTTGGAATGACAGAGTACCATCTTAAAAGGTCAATGCTTTTTAGAGTGAACAACAAGTAACACACTCTGGATAACACAAAATCCCCCATGTGCTTTTTAAAAAAAATGCATTCAAGATTTGGTGATGGTAGGACTTGAAAGGAGGGGCTATGGCAGCCAAGAATCTCCTTTTTTGTGTCTTTGCTCAAAGGTAGGATGTAGTCATGAAGAAAGGAACACTAACTAAAAACTTCAATAGAAACACTCTCTTCTGGGACTTCTACAGTCACTAAGGAGTGATGGTAGAACCCTGAATGGCAGCAACTAGAGAAGATGAGCCTCATCCCCAGCCTTGACAGATCACATATGGAGCACGGACAGACAGCATCCACCTAAGGACAAACAAAACCAATTGTATCTCTACATATCGGTTGTGGACAGTTGGAAAACAGAATTAACAAATATCATTACCAAGGAACACATGTAACCAGAGATGTCTAAGGCCTTTATAAAGCAGTAATTAAAGCAAAAGAAATAACAAATGGAGGCAGTGACACACTATGTTCGTGGATTAGAAGATACAATGCTGCAGAGATCTCAACTTTTTCCAAATTTGTCCCTTTTACCCAGCTCGACGTGTCCTAATTTCCCCTGTACTGCTGTAATAACACACACTGAAAAAAATGACTTAGGAGAGCAAAGTTTACTTGGCTCACAATTTCAGGTTACAGTTCATCACTGTAGGCAAGTTAAGCCAGGAGCTCTAATAGTAGACTATTAGATACAAGAGCATGTAGATCTACTAAGTGCACCCATGACTTCTTCACAGGTAGCTTTCTCTGCTCTTATACTGCACATGGCCCAAATCTACTATGCTTCCCACTTTTTTTTTCTTTATTTATTTTTTTTATTAACTTGAGTATTTCTTATATACATTTCGAGTGTTATTCCCTTTCCCGGTTTCCGGGCAAACATCCCCCTCCCCCTCCCCTTCCTTATGGGTGTTCCCCTCCCAACCCTCCCCCCATTGCCGCCCTCTCCCCATAGACTAGTTCACTGGGGGTTCAGTCTTAGCAGGACCCAGGGCTTCCCCTTCCACTGGTGCTCTTATTAGGATATTCATTGCTACCTATGGGGTCAGAGTCCAGGGTCAGTCCATGTATAGTCTTTAGGTAGTGGCTTAGTCCCTGGAAGCTCTGGTTGCTTGGCATTGTTGTACTTTTGGGGTCACGAGCCCCTTCAAGCTCTTTCAGTTCTTTCTCTGATTCCTTCAATAGGGGACCTATTCTCAGTTCAGTGGTTTGCTGCTGGCATTCGCCTCTGTATTTGCTGTATTCTGGCTGTGTCTCTCAGGAGCGATCTACATCCGGCTCCTGTTGGCCTGCACTTCTTTGCTTCATCCATCTTGTCTAATTGGCTGGCTGTATATGCATGGGCCACATGTGGGGCAGGCTCTGAATGGGTGTTCCTTCAGTGTCTGTTTTAATCTTTGCCTCTCCCTTCCCTGCCAAGGGTATTCTTTTTCCTCATTTAAAGAAGGAGTGAAGCATTCACATTTTGATCATCCGTCTTGAGTTTCGTTTGTTCTAGGGATCTAGGGTAATTCAAGCATTTGGGCTAATAGCCACTTATCAATGAGTGCATACCATGTATGTCTTTCTGTGATTGGGTTAGCTCACTCAGGATGATATTTTCCAGTTCCAACCATTTGCCTACGAATTTCATAAACTCGTTGTTTTTGATAGCTGAGTAATATTCCATTGTGTAGATGTACCACATTTTCTGTATCCATTCCTCTGTTGAAGGGCATCTGGGTTCTTTCCATTTTCTGGCTATTATAAATAAGGCTGCGATGAACATAGTGGAGCACGTGTCTCTTTTATATGTTGAGGCATCTTTTGGGTATATGCCCAAGAGAGGTATAGCTGGATCCTCAGGCAGTTCAATGTCCAATTTTCTGAGGAACCTCCAGACTGATTTCCAGAATGGTTTTACCAGTCTGCAATCCCACCAACAATGGAGGAGTGTTCCTCTTTCTCCACATCCTCGCCAGCATCTGCTGTCACCTGAGTTTTTGATCTTAGCCAATCGCACTGGTGTGAGGTGAAATCTCAGGGTTGTTTTGATTTGCATTTCCCTTATGACTAAAGATGTTGAACATTTCTTTAGGTGTTTCTCAGCCATTCGGCATTCCTCAGCTGTGAATTCTTTGTTTAGCTCTGAACCCCATTTTTTAATAGGGTTATTTGTTTCCCTGCGGTCTAACTTCTTGAGTTCTTTGTATATTTTGGATATAAGGCCTCTATCTGTTGTAGGATTGGTAAAGATCTTTTCCCAATCTGTTGGTTGCCGTTTTGTCCTAACCACAGTGTCCTTTGCCTTACAGAAGCTTTGCAGTTTTATGAGATCCCATTTGTCGATTCTTGATCTTAGAGCATAAGCCATTGGTGTTTTGTTCAAGAAATTTTTTCCAGTGCCCATGTGTTCCAGATGCTTCCCTAGTTTTTCTTCTATTAGTTTGAGTGTGTCTGGTTTGATGTGGAGGTCCTTGATCCACTTGGACTTAAGCTTTGTACAGGGTGATAAGCATGGATCGATCTGCATTCTTCTACATGTTGCCCTCCAGTTGAACCAGCACCATTTGCTGAAAATGCTATCTTTTTTCCATTGGATGGTTTTGGCTCCTTTGTCAAAAATCAAGTGACCATAGGTGTGTGGGTTCATTTCTGGGTCTTCAATTCTATTCCATTGGTCTATCTGTCTGTCTCTGTACCAATACCATGCAGTTTTTATCACTATTGCTCTGTAATACTGCTTGAGTTCAGGGATAGTGATTCCCCCTGAAGTCCTTTTATTGTTGAGGATAGCTTTAGCTATCCTGGGTTTTTTGTTATTCCAGATGAATTTGCAAATTGTTCTCTCTAACTCTTTGAAGAATTGGATTGGTATTTTGATGGGGATTGCATTGAATCTGTAGATTGCTTTTGGTAAAATGGCCATTTTTACTATATTAATCCTGCCAATCCATGAGCATGGGAGATCTTTCCATCTTCTGAGGTCTTCTTCAATTTCTTTCCTCAGTGTCTTGAAGTTCTTATTGTACAGATCTTTTACTTGCTTGGTTAAAGTCACACCGAGGTACTTTATATTATTTGGGTCTATTATGAAGGGTGTCGTTTCCCTAATTTCTTTCTCGGCTTGTTTCTCTTTTGTATAGAGGAAGGCAACTGATTTATTTGAGTTAATTTTATACCCAGCCACTTTGCTGAAGTTGTTTATCAGCTTTAGTAGTTCTCTGGTGGAACTTTTGGGATCACTTAAATATACTATCATGTCATCTGCAAATAGTGATATTTTGACCTCTTCTTTTCCGATCTGTATCCCTTTGATCTCCTTTTGTTGTCTGATTGCTCTGGCTAGAACTTCAAGAACTATATTGAATAAGTAGGGAGAGAGTGGGCAGCCTTGTCTAGTCCCTGATTTTAGTGGGATTGCTTCAAGTTTCTCTCCATTTAGTTTAATGTTAGCAACTGGTTTGCTGTATATGGCTTTTACTATGTTTAGGTATGGGCCTTGAATTCCTATTCTTTCCAGGACTTTTATCATGAAGGGGTGTTGAATTTTGTCAAATGCTTTCTCAGCATCTAATGAAATGATCATGTGGTTCTGTTCTTTCAGTTTGTTTATATAATGGATCACGTTGATGGTTTTCCGTATATTAAACCATCCCTGCATGCCTGGGATGAAGCCTACTTGATCATGGTGGATGATTGTTTTGATATGCTCTTGGATTCGGTTTGCCAGAATTTTATTGAGTATTTTTGCGTCGATATTCATAAGGGAAATTGGTCTGAAGTTCTCTTTCTTTGTTGTGTCTTTGTGTGGTTTAGGTATAAGAGTAATTGTGGCTTCGTAGAAGGAATTCGGTAGTGCTCCATCTGTTTCAATTTTGTGGAATAGTTTGGATAATATTGGTATGAGGTCTTCTATGAAGGTTTGATAGAATTCTGCACTAAACCCATCTGGACCTGGGCTCTTTTTGGTTGGGAGACCTTTAATGACTGCTTCTATTTCCTTAGGAGTTATGGGGTTGTTTAACTGGTTTATCTGTTCCTGATTTAACTTCGATACCTGGTTCCTGTCTAGGAAATTGTCCATTTCCTGAAGATTTTCAAATTTTGTTGAATATAGGTTTTTATAGTAAGATCTGATGATTTTTTGAATTTCCTCCGAATTTGTAGTTATGTCTACCTTTTCATTTCTGATTTTGTTAATTTGGACACACTCTCTGTGTCCTCTCGTTAGTCTGGCTAAGGGTTTATCTATCTTGTTGATTTTCTCAAAGAACCAACTTTTGGTTCTGTTGATTCTTTCTATGGTCCTTTTTGTTTCTACTTGGTTGATTTCAGCTCTGAGTTTGATTATTTCCTGCCTTCTACTCCTCCTGGGTGTATTTGCTTCTTTTTGTTCTAGAGCTTTTAGGTGTGCTGTCAAGCTGCTGACATATGCTCTTTTCTGTTTCTTTCTGCAGGCACTCAGCGCTATGAGTTTTCCTCTTAGCACAGCTTTCATTGTGTCCCATAAGTTTGAGTATGTTGTATCTTCATTTTCATTAAATTCTAAAAAGTTTTTAATTTCTTTCTTTATTTCTTCCTTGACCAGGTTATCATTGAGTAGAGCATTGTTCAATTTCCACGTATATGTGGGCATTCTTCCCTTATTGTTATTGAAGACCAGTTTTAGGCCGTGGTGGTCCGATAGCACGCATGGGATTATTTCTATCTTTCTGTACCTGTTGAGGCCCGTTTTTTGACCAATTATATGGTCAATTTTGGAGAAAGTACCATGAGGAGCTGAGAAGAAGGTATATCCTTTTGCTTTAGGATAGAATGTTCTATAAATATCCGTTAAGTCCATTTGGCTCATGACTTCTCTTAGTCTGTCGACATCACTGTTTAATTTCTGTTTCCATGATCTGTCCATTGATGAGAGTGGGGTGTTGAAATCTCCCACTATTATTGTGTGAGGTGCAATGTGTGTTTTGAGCTTTAGTAAGGTTTCTTTTACGTATGTAGGTGCCCTTGTATTTGGGGCATAGATATTTAGGATTGAGAGTTCATCTTGGTTGATTTTTCCTTTGATGAATATGAAGTGTCCTTCCTTATCTTTTTTGATGACTTTTAATTGAAAATTGATTTTATTTGATATTAGAATGGCTACTCCAGCTTGCTTCTTCTGACCATTTGCTTGGAAAGTTGTTTTCCAGCCTTTCACTCTGAGGTAGTGTCTGTCTTTGTCTCTGAGGTGTGTTTCCTGTAGGCAGCAGAATGCAGGGTCCTCGTTGCGTATCCAGTTTGTTAATCTATGTCTTTTTATTGGGGAGTTGAGGCCATTGATATTGAGAGATATTAAGGAATAGTGATTATTGCTTCCCGTTATATTCATATTTGGATGTGAGGTTATGTTTGTGTGCTTTCATTCTCTTTGTTTTGTTGCCAAGACGATTAGTTTCTTGCTTCTTCTAGGGTATAGCTTGCCTCCTTATGTTGGGCTTTACCATTTATTATCCTTTGTAGTGCTGGATTTGTAGAAAGATATTGTGTAAATTTGGTTTTGTCATGGAATATCTTGGTTTCTCCATCAATGTTAATTGAGAGTTTTGCTGGATACAGTAACCTGGGCTGGCATTTGTGTTCTCTTAGGGTCTGTATAACATCAGTCCAGGATCTTCTGGCCTTCATAGTTTCTGGCGAGAAGTCTGGTGTGATTCTGATAGGTCTCCCTTTATATGTTACTTGACCTTTTTCCCTTACTGCTTTTAATATTCTTTCTTTATTTTGTGCGTTTGGTGTTTTGACAATTATGTGACGGGAGGTGTTTCTTTTCTGGTCCAATCTATTTGGAGTTCTGTAGGCTTCTTGTATGTCTATGGGTATCTCTTTTTTTAGGTTAGGGAAGTTTTCTTCTATGATTTTGTTGAAGATATTTACTGGTCCTTTGAGCTGGGAGTCTTCACTCTCTTCTATACCTATTATCCTTAGGTTTGATCTTCTCATTGAGTCCTGGATTTCCTGTATGTTTTGGACCAGTAGCTTTTTCCGCTTTACATTATCTTTGACAGTTGAGTCAATGATTTCTATGGAATCTTCTGCTCCTGAGATTCTCTCTTCCATCTCTTGTATTCTGTTGGTGAAGCTTGTATCTACAGCTCCTTGTCTCTTCTTTTGGTTTTCTATATCCAGGGTTGTTTCCATGTGTTCTTTCTTGATTGCTTCTATTTCCATTTTTAATTCCTTCAACTGTTTGATTGTGTTTTCCTGGAATTCTTTCAGGGATTTTTGCGATTCCTCTCTGTAGGCTTCTACTTGTTTATTAATGTTTTCCTGTGTTTCCCTAAGGGAGTTCTTCACGTCTTTCTTGAAGTCCTCCAGCATCATGATCAAATATGATTTTGAAACTAGATCTTGCTTTTCTGGTGTGTTTGGATATTCCATGTTTGTTTTGGTGGGAGAATTGGGCTCCGATGATGGCATGTAGTCTTGGTTTCTGTTGCTTGGGTTCCTGCGCTTGCCTCTCGCCATCAGATTATCTCTAGTGTTACTTTGTTCTGCTATTTCTGACAGTGGCTAGACTGTCCTATAAGCCTGTGTGTCAGGAGTGCTGTAGACCTGTTTTCCTCTCTTTCAGTCAGTTATGGGGACAGAGTGTTCTGCTTTCGGGCGTGTAGTTTTTCCTCTCTACAGGTCTTCAGCTGTTCCTGTGGGCCTGTGTCTTGAGTTCACCAGGCAGCTTTCTTGCAGCAGAAAATTTGGTCTTACCTGTGGTCCCGAGGCTCAGGTTCGCTCGTGGGGTGCTGCCCAGGGGCTCTCTGCAGCGGCAGCAACAGGAAGACCTGTGCCGCCCCTTCCGGGAGCTTCAGTGCACCAGGGTTCCAGATGGTCTTTGGCTTTTTCCTCTGGCGTCCGAGATGTGTGTGCAGGGAGCAGTCTCTTCTGGTTTCCCAGGCTTGTCTGCCTCTCTGAAGGTTTAGCTCTCCCTCCCACGGGATTTGGGTGAGGAGAACTGTTTATCCAGTCTGTTTCCTTCAGGGTCCGGCGGTGTCTCTGGCAGGGGTCCTGCCGCTCCTGGGCCCTCCCCCATGGGAGCCCAGAGGCCTTATACAGTTTCCTCTTGGGCCAGGGATGTGGGCAGGGGTGAGCAGTGTTGGTGGTCTCTTCCGCTCTGCAGCCTCAGGAGTGCCCACCTGACCAGGCGGTTGGGTCTCTCTCTCACCGGGTCTGGGAGCAGAGAGCTGCTGCGGGCCGGGATCCGCGGGTGTGGGACTTCCCTATGCTTCCCACTTTTAGGCTGGGTCTTTCCATATTAGTTAAAGCAATCTCCTTTAGACATATCTAGAGACCAACCTGTTCTACATTAGTGGTTCTCAATCTTCCGAAAGTTGTGATTCTTAGTATAGTTCTTCATGGTATGGTGACCCATAAAATTACTTTTGTTGCTACTTCATACCTGTAATTTTGCTACTATTATGAATTATAATGTAAATGTGTTTTCTGATGGTCTTAGGTGACCCCTGTGAAAGGGTCTTTTAACCCCCAAAGGAGTCCTGTCACATAGGTTGAGAACTGCAGTTCTAGACAGTCCCACAGTGAGAATCTCTTCCAGGTGATTTTAGGTTGAGTCAATTTTAGATTGACAATTCCTATTAGCCATCAAACAGTCAAAATTCTAGCTAACTTGCTTATAGAAACTGATGATACATGTTTCCATGGAAACAAAAATGACATTTTTGTGAAAAAAAGGAAACTTGGAAGATGTATACTCTTCCTGTCTTAAGATAATATTAACTGAAAAGAAATTTTGGTGGATTGGCAGAAAGAATTAGGCTCCACTTCTGATCGACTGTCTTCAACAGGGAAGATGCTGAATTGATGTAGACAGAATAGGGATCCTGATCTGAGAAGTAGGCAAATAGGCTCCCTGTATTAATGGGAAGGTCTGCAAAGCCATATTGGGTCATGGTTTAGAAGGATATAAGAAAATGTATGCATTCTAGAACCAACCACCCCAAGTAACCACAATGCCTGCTAAGGGGGGCGGTCACTGCTCACAGACATTTTTTTCTTTTATTTTTTGTAACTTTTTATTGGTTCTTGGTGAATTTCACATCATGTACCCCAATCCCACTCATCTTCCCCTTCCCCTCATACCCAGCCTAGCCTCTACCCTTGCAACTTCCCCCTAAAGAAATGAAAAATAAATATTGTTGTGGAAATTGCAGTGTGTCACAGTGTGTCCCCCACTATACCCTGGTGTCTACACTTTCCTGCTTGTAAATGTTCATTGTAATGAGTTATCAGTCTGGTAAGGATGATTGGAGAACTCTCTAGTTTCTGCTACTTCACTGGGACTCCTCTGGATATCCTGTTGTTGCCTGTGTCATGGATATTCTGCAAATTTGTATCTGTAAGACTAGTCTGAGGACATGCACTCCATCAGTTCATTGATGGAGTAGATGTTGGTATGGGTCAATTCAAACTCTAGATCTGGGGCCAAGAGGCATCTGAGCTGGTCATCCCACCAGCTCTTCTGTACCCATACCACCAGAGTAAAACTCTCCTGCCCTACCCAGGATGGACCATCCAATGTCACCATCAGCAAGGGGCAGAGCTGTCTCTCCCACTCTCATGCCCTCATGGCTGATTCACCGACAAACCCTGCAAGCTCTACCCTGCTGCTCAGGTGAGATGCAGGACCTGGTCTTCCAAGTGTTGTAGCTGGTGAGGGACAGGGCCATGTCTCTCACTTTCATGATCCTAGGGCCAGTTCTCCTGCCTGCCATAGGTATCAAGGGACACGGGTGGGGTAGGGTATCTCTCCTTCACCCATGTTACCACATGGCAGACAAGTGGTGGGGCTAGCCATACTCATGTCCTCAGGCCCAGTTTATCTGTGCCCCTGTCACCAAGTTCAACTCTACTGTGCTTGTGCAGACGAGGTGCAGGGTCTGATCTTCTGAGTGCTGCAGCAGGTGAGGGTCTATTACAGCTCTCCTGCTGTCTTGACCCTAGCAGGGCCAGCTTTCTCACCTGCTGAAGGTGATGAAGGCAAAAGGGAGTGGAGGACATCTCCTCTTTGCCTATGTCACCCCAGAGCAGACAGGAGGCAAGCCAGATGTCCTTGGGCCAGCTGACAGCAACCCCTACATCTAGGGTCAGCTCTACTATGCTGCACAGGCAGGGTGCAGGACCTGCTCTCCCAAGCACTGTGGTTGGTGAGGGGCAAGGACAGCTCTCTTGCTCTGATGACCTCAGGGCCAGCTATCTTGCCTGTCATAAGCAGCAAGGGACAAGAGATGGAGTGGATCTCCAGATATTTTTCCTTATTCACCAATCTCATATCAGATGCTTCCTTCTCCAATCAACCTTACCAGATCACTGGATCAAGGTGACCCATGATCACCCCCTGCCATACTGTCTATGTTCCTTAGCTCTTCTACATTCTACTCTCATAGTCTTTCATTTACTCATTTTGTGTTTCTCTCACTAGAATATGATTTCAGTTTAAGATGGTTTGGCAAGGAGTGAAAAGAATTGAGCCTGATATAGTAGCCAAAGAGTATGCAGCCAAGGGTTAGAATCCCTCAATAGGAAGGTTGGACATCATGTTAGAGAAAGACAAAATAAATGCTGTTTAGAGCCAGGGTCTGACATGCATGATAGCAACGGTATTTAAGAGTTCAGTGCAAGAACAGGGAATAGAATTATTTGTGCCCCTCTGTAGTGAGAGAAGGTGTACAGGAGGGTATTGGAGAGCACAGATAGGTAGGCTTCTGTCTGGGGAAAATGGATGCTTGGCTACAGAGGCAGTGGTATTGGAGAAGCAGGTCCTTGAGGGCTGGTGCTGCTGGACCTTTAGAATTTTCAACACAGTAAGGATATTTAGATGTTCTGCCTGAACTTAAATATTTTCTTTTGCACTGTGGATGCTAATAAAAAATGTTGAAGTTGTGTTGTGGGGATAGTTGTGGTCTGCTCCCCACCCCACCCAGCTTTGTAATACTAGCCAAGAACAATACTGCTATGATTTCATAGGCATTAATTGTTACTTCACTCAAATGCCAGGAATCCAGGCAGCACTCTGAGTGCTTTATGTGTTTAGTAAAAAGATATAGAACCCTAGAGAATGCCAGGACATATGGAAGGCAAGGATATAGGAGAAATTGTGAGCCTCATGAGAGAGATAAAGCCCAGTTCTTCTGTCCTTACTAGGAAGAACCTTGGATCCTGATACATGACTAACAATGGTCAAGATGTGGCTTTGCCAATTTCTGTGTGGGTGAGCTTGACGAAACTACTTCTTGCCTTCTTGGAATCTGTTTCCTCCTCTGCGTATTGGGAATAATAGTCCCTACTTTTCAGAGCGCCTAGGTGATGAAAACAATGAAATGTAATGGATTGTACAGGATGATTGTGGACCATGTTCTGTGTGCTTAGCTTGAGGGATTTGATCCATGTTCACAGCTGCTGTGTAGTTGCTGTTGCTTTTTCTTTTCTCCTAAGGGTAAGGTGATCGATCAGTCTTGTCATTTGGTGTGATAGGAAAATGCTTAGGAGATCTGGGTCTGACTGTAAGGGCCTCTCTGGAGATAATTCAAAATGACCTAATGGGTGGTTCGGTCTATTGATGGATTCAACATTTGAAGGTTGTTGGAGGCAGAGGAAACTGGAAGATGGGGTCTGGTTGGGAGAAAGTGAATCATTGTAGATATGCCATTGAGGGTGAACCATGTTCTGGTTCTTCTGACTTCTGCTCTTCTTCCCAGCTTCCGTGGTGTATATTCCTATAAAACCACACCCTCTCCTTCACGATGGATTAAAGTCTCTGAAACAATAAGCTAAAAGTCAACCCTTTTTCTCTAATTATTCTTCACAGTACTGAGAAACACAACTGATCCAGGAAGAAACAGAGGCCTAGAGAAACTAAGTAACTTGTCTGAGCCTGGGTTTAAGCTTAGATTTTCAATGATAGTTCACACCCATTGGGTTTCACTGTTGGTATAAAGATTCTGGTATTCAGTAGGGTTTTTGTGATGCCATTTATTTACCCAGCTTGTATTTATTGTCCTCCTACTGTGTGCAAGCCTGATGAGCTCTGGTTGTAGAATGCTGGGCAAAACTCTGCCTTCCTTTCATCTGTAGGGTATGTTGGCTGAGTACAGACTTGGTGTCAGGTAGAAGCTAATGTTTGGTGTTGGTTTTATTATTGTTCAGGTCTAGTGAGACCAACAGATCAGGAGACAACTGACATGGAGAAATAATTCATTATTTACAATTCCTAAGTAGCAGGGGGCATGCAGTGTGTGAGTGTGTGTGTGTGTGTGTGTGTGTGTGTGTGTGTGTGTGTGTTTTGGTATGTGTAAGAAATACATATGAGGGTGAGACACATGTGTAGAGGTTCCTGGGTTGATAAGGAGACAGAGGATGTATGGAGAAAGCACAGACTGGGCCTCTATTGGGAGGCATGAGCAAGATAGGGCAAGCAAACCGAGCAGGTATGGAGTTGCATACTTAGAATAATTTTGTGGCTTCTGAACAATGGGAGAAGACCCTTGTTGCTTTGTTCCTGGGCATGGGTGACTTAGGGCAGGAAGATAATGCCCCTGAGTACTAAGTCTAAAGGGGGAAGCTGTGGAACTGGGAGTTTGGATTCAGGGTTGACTAATTCATGTCTCTGAGGCCTGCTCACTAGCAGATGGTCTGTGCCTATTGGTTTGGCTAGGCCTGGAGAGGTTTGTTCCTTTTTGTCCGCAAAGTCCTAGATGCCAAGTTATCAGAAAGAGAAAAAACGCAAAGGCACAGTTTATTCACAAGCACATTTACTAAGAGTGACAAGACATGGTGCTTCCCTAGGGAAATGTTCAGGCTAGCTGACAGGGTAGCCTTGTGGATAACAAGCAGTAGTGGGGTTACTATAAACATTCTTCTCACATTCACTCCTTTATCCAGCATTTATTTGTCATTCATTTGCCCATTCACTCATTCATCTATTCACTTCTTCACGTGGTACTTATTTGTTGATTGCCTCCTTTGTGCCAGGCTTCACTCACTGCTAGTGGGGAAGGCCTAGAAAAACCTTCCTATAGAAGTCATGGACTGGCATCTGGAGGAACCCACTGGGATTTCCAGGTTCCTGAATCCTGGAACAAGAATTAGAACAAGAAAACATGAATATTGGTAGCATAAGAGGCAGTTTACTAAAGGAGAAAAGCCCTTCTGAGATCAGAAGTGAGCTGGAGAAAGGCAGAAGTTCAGAGGCCCCCGATAACAAGACTCATAGCCCTCTGGGGGTCATCTATACAGTGCGTACTTACCCCCAAGTTTATTTAGTGCTCATTATTCTTGTTCATGCTGTGCCTCTGATACACAGAGCTCTAGGCTTCCTTCTCTGTCACTGTTTTCTTTCCAGGGTTAATCCCGATGCCCTCTCCCTCCAGACCCTTCTCTCTGACCATACCCTGTTCCTTGAAGCTCATGTTCTTATTAAGCAGACAACCAGAAAACAAATACATATGGAAGATAGCCTGCTGCAATGATCTGAGCTACAGCAAAGGCAAAGGAGGGAGATACAGTGTAGCACAAGAAGTGGTCAGTGATGGCTTCTCAGAGTGGGTCATGTCCAGGTTGACCCTCCATGGCAAAATGGAGCCAGTGAGGAAAGGATCTGGAGGGGCACGGAACATCTGGTCAAAGGAACAGCAAGTGCAGAGGTCCTGGGGTTGGGACAGGAGTTGCCCATGCTATCTCAGACACAGGGGAAAGGTGCTTGTGTCAGAACAAAGCGAGCCAGGAAGGTAGATATAAATAAAGTTGGAGAAGTGTGCATGTGGCAGATCCTCCGCGCCATGCTAAGGAGAGAGAGTGGGTTTTATTCTGTGTGATGTCACTGAGTGTCAGGAGTGACCTGAGCTGATTCCTGATAGTCAGGAGCAGATATAGGTTGGATCACAAGGGCACATGGATGGAGACCAGTTGGTGGTTGGCTAGGGGGATGATGCTAAGTATCTTCTGAATACACAGTGTCATGCCAGGTAGTGAAGGTGCTGTGATTCTGGTCCTCATGGAATCACACTTTACAGAGCTGACCCATGGGACTGCAAGCCACACAAGCAGCATGTCCCCCTCTGAGTCATCTTTGTAAACCTCCTCTTCTAAGTGAGGGGCTAGGTCAACTTTCCAGAAGAACACAGCAAACCCTTGTCAAGTGGCTTTTCAGACCCTCCTAAGGAATTGCAGGATCCTTTCTGTCTTTATGTGTCAGGGCCACCTTGTTTTGAATGCATACATGGCAGAAGGATCTTGGCCTTGCATGCTGTTCTTCACTGTCATCTGGGTGAAATATGATCAAGACTTCATCATGCTCAACAAGTCATGCTTAATAGGCAAGATGGATGGCAGCAGAGCCATGGGTGTGTTCTTCTGTACAGGGTCCCTGGGATAACCTGAGTTCTCTCTGTTATGTGGCAATCTAAACTGTGCAAAAACCAACTGACTATGTGCCTAGTCGGAAGGTGTTGGGACTTTGTCTATAAAAAATGATATTAAAAGAGAAGCAGGCATCTAGAAGGTCCCATGAGCTGCTACCAAGTATCATACCTCCAGAATTGGATGTCTCAGTTTATAACTAACGTCTCTAGAGTTGTTAACTGTGTGGTGTGGTCATCTCCAGAAATAAAGTGTTGTGGTTGTTTCCTTTAGAACCTTTGGTGTTTTCTTCTAGCCCCTATTTTAACTCTCTCTCTCTCTCTCTCTCTCTCTCTCTCTCTCTCTCTCTCTCTCTCACACACACACACACACACACACACCTTTCCTCCCCCCCACTTTTATAAATGTGAATGTGCAAACATAATCGTGGCTTCTTTTAGCCTGTCCTGACACTTAGAACTTGATGGCAGTTCAGCTTCTCTGGAATTATTTACTGTTATGTGTGATTGATGTGGTGTGTTTCTGTGTATTTGTGTGTGTGTGTGTGTGTGTGTGTGTGTGTGTGTGTGTGTGTGTGTCACAGGACAGCTTTCAGGTATCAGTTCTTTCTTCCTTCTCTCAGTTTTGGGATTGAACTCCGGTCATCAGGCTTGGGCAACAAATGCTTTGCCAGCAAAACTGAAGCCATCAGACTTTAGAGGCTGATTTTTGCACAGAGTGGTTTCCAGTTGCAATCTGAGAAAATGAGGTGACAAGAGTCCCAGAGCACAGTGGTTTCAGCTGTTAACACCAGGCCTGATTTCTATGTTCATCAAACTGCCTAGTTCCTGGGGCATACGAATCCCGTCTCTGGTTTAGTAGGTTCACAAAGGGCTTTGGACTAGAAGTAGCAACATGTATCCTGTAGCCTTGACCCAGCCTTAATCTTGTGTGATGTTGACAGAGATGCTTTGGCTCTTAGGACTTCAATCAACTGCTATACAGATCTGCATTGCTCACTATGCTAGATCTCTGTTGCCAGCCGCACCATTGCTGTGGCACTTGCCATGTTGGATCTGTGCTACCCACCATGTTGGATCATCTACAATGCTTACCATGTTGGATCATCTACAATGCTTACCATGTTGGATCATCTACTATGCTTACCATGTTGGATTTATACTGGCCACATGGTATCTACGCCTTTCCCTGTCTTGTATCTGTATTACCCACCATGTGGGGTTTGTGCCGTCTGCCATGATGGACCTGTGCTACCCACTATGGTGTAACACATCATATTTGCTGTGTGCTAGTGAGTGAGGAAGACCAGGTCTATGCCTTTCTTCTGGGATACATTGCTTTTCTCAGTGTCCTATGGATTTCCAAGGCTTGGCATTGTGTTTAGGCCAAAGGAAGATTGAATATGTGCTTGGCGAGTGAATAAATTAAAGAAGCACCCAACTAGTGAATGAGTTGCCCACTGTTGGAGACAAACAATAGAGTGAATAGTGGGCGCCTCCTAGTCAATGGCCATATTAATCATATGGTTGGTTGGGAGTCTAAGAAGCTGACAGACATCTCAACAACAACAACAACAACAACAACAACAACAACAACAACAACAATAATGATGACGACGACAACAACAACAACAACAATGACAAAAACTACAAAAGCCTTCCTGGAGGAGGCAGTGCCCTCCAGTGGTGGGAGCTTAAGATAAATGTAATAGCAGGGATGTGTTTCAGGCGGAAGCAAACAGAAAGCTCTGTGTGTGCATGCTGCGACCTACGACGTGCCAGTCACCTCCTTTGGGGACAGGAATTGCTCTGGCCAGACATATGTCTTCTTCCCTGGCCTAAGAAGCATGTCCCTCATCCAGCTTTGTCACCTGGAGGTCCCCAGGATGCTTGCCCATCCACTCGTTTTCCTTTCCTTGTTATCAGCTGAAGATGAACTCCACACAGCTCTCTGTCAGCTGCAGCCCAAATCATTCCCTTGTAGGGCAAAGGCTCGCACTGCTTTGGAGCAATATTTCATAATTTATATATTTGATGAGGATCCAGAGCCTGTGCCAGCAGCCTGCACAGTCTAGCATCCTGGGATCATTAGCTATGCGTGTCACTTCTCTATTTTAAAACTTTCCATATTTGAACTTGTGGAAGTCTGTCTTTCCCGTCTATTAGAGTTTTCCCACAAAATGTTTTAGTAAGTATCCATCATGTCTCACAGCGGAAAAAGAAGGGTCAGGGACACTATAAAATCCTTTTAGATATTTACTTCAGGGATTACCATTTTATTTAGGTCTTTAAAAACATTTGTCTTATCTTGCCGGTAATTAAAATATCAAGACAAATGAGATTTTTAGTAGCATTCTAATTACTTCAATATGAGCACTGGGACTTGGCTTACAGCCTGAGTACATGCTGCAGTTTCCCCGGGCCTCCTGTGAGCTTCATTCCTCTATCCTGGGGTTCAGACTCTGTCTCTTGGCTTCCTTGAGGTACTCTTCTCCCAGGATCTTTAGCTCTGACTTCAACATGTCTTGTTCCTATTGTTTTATTTATGTGGACTGCCTTTCAGGACTTTGGCAAGGGGAGTTGGCTTCACTTCACCAGAGTTTTTTCTTTCTCATCTCTGTATCTAATAGGGTCTCTGTCTTCAAAAGGAACCCAATTTTATGCTACTTGGATGGAGATAGTTTTCTCTTCCTTCCTTCTTTCCTCCCTCTCTCCCTCTTTCTGGTTGTCACTCTTTTGTCTCTGTGTGTATCTCTCTCTCTCTGCCTCTCTCTTTCTGTGTTTCTCTTTTTGTCTGTCTCTCTGCTATCGCTGCCTTCTCACCCCCCCCACCTCTGCATGTCTGTCTATCTTTCTCATTATCCACTCTTGTCTCTTTTTTACTACATAAAGGTTTCACGAGGCTAGGCTAGTCTCAAGATTCTTATGTAGCTGAAGGAGACTTTGGAGTTCTGCTCCTTCCTCCTCTACCTTCTGAGAGCTGGGGTTACAGGTGTGTGCTGTCACATCTGCTTTGTGTGGTGCCAAGGACTGAACCCAGGTCTTTGTGCATACTAGGCCAGCTCTCTACCAACCCAACTTTACCTGAAGCTGCTGTGGATGTCTTTACTAATTTTCCCCTTTCGCTCCTAAACAGAGGTTGTCCTCCAGGCCTATGATGAGGCACTGTTAAGAGTACTGTAAGGCTCTGGGCAGTGGGATTGGTTGAGGAATAAACATAACCCACAGTAGCTGACCAAAGACATCCCTGGAAATCCCTAGAAAGAAGCATTCAAGTTTCACTGGGCTCATGGGCTCCAAGGAGGACCATGAGTTTACATGATGCTGGCAGCCATGCTTGCTACACTCTGGGTGAGTCTGATGGAGAAGAATGAAAGAATGTGGAGGAAGACTGTGGCAAGTAGAAGAGAGAGGTGGAGGAAAGAAACTGAATCAGAGCTTGAAGTTTGAACTCTGGATCTAGTTGTTGCTAAAGCGCTGGACCTTCCCTTGAAGGTGGACTAGAAAATTGATTCTAGAATGTACATCTTCTCTTACCTTCTTTTGTCTGTTTTTTTTAAATATTGTCTTGAACTGGACCAACTTCTCTTATCACAAGATAGATATACATAATATTTATTCTATCCACAAGTCCAAATCCTCTATGAAGAACAAACATACCTCAAACACAACAACAACAACAACAACAACAACAACAATAACAACAACAACAACAACAACACATAATGCCAATCTATGCAGTCCCTATTTCAGCAAAGCCAAGAGTTTGAAGATCACTTTGTGTCAGGCTAGTGGAATAGAACCATTAATACATTAGCTGGAACCAAATGGAACTGAACTGAACTGAACCAAACTGAGCCAAACCAAACCAAACCAAAACAAAACAAAACAAAACAAAATGAAACAAAACAAACCCAAGTCAAAACAAAACACCAACTAACCAAAACCCAGGGAATCCCCAGTCCCCAGCGTCACCTCCAGTCTTGGCTTGTGAGAGGCAGAGAAAGCTGTAGCTGGCTATCCCTATGCCACTAGATGACTTCATTGTTTTCAGAATCTTCTCAGGGTGGAAGCCAAGGTTTTGGAGCTGAAGTGAGATGACTCATGGAGTCCATCTCTCAGTGTCACTGTTGCTTGTGTGCCTATGGGGTAGATTTGATGAGAAATTAGGAGGACATTTAGAACAGTGGGTTTTAGGTGATTTTCCTGCAAGGAAATGGTATGTGAGGCTACAAAGGCTCTCAGGAGCTTTCAGGAGCTACTTTACACTGTATGCATGGGTAGCTGTACGCTGTGCCATGGGGTTTCAGGTGATAAGACCCCACATCTAGAATGTTCTTCTCTTCAGACCATTTTATTATTATAATTGTTATTTTAGCTCTTGTGTCTGCTTTATTTATTCATACAAGGTCTTGATCTGTGGTCCATTGGCCTTTGTACCTTCCTGCTTCTTGTGTCAAACCTCTTAGTCTTCAGATGTCAGGCACTGCCTTAGCTAGGGTTTTACTGCTGTGAAGAGATACCATGACCATGGCAATTCTTATGAAGGAAAACATTTAATTGGGGCTGGCTTCCAGTTTCAGAGGTTCAGTCCATTATCATCATGGCAAGAAATATGGTGACACGCAGGAAGACATGGTAGTGGAGATGATGCTGAGAGTTCTACATCTTCATCTGCAGCAGAAGGGACTGCATACCACACTGGGCATAGCTTGAGCGTATAAGACCTCAAAGCCCACCTCCACAGTGACATACCACCTATTCTAACAAAGCCACACCTACTAATAGTGCTATCCCCTAAGGCCAAGCATTCAAACAGATGAATCTATGGGGACCATACCTATTCAAACCACCGCAAGCATGTACTGCCACTTCCAATGCTCCTTATTTTTTTCTCTTTATGTTTTGACAGTCTCCTACACACACACACACACACACACACACACACACACACACACACACACACACTTATTCTCCATCACCTTCTCATATCTCTCTTACTTGCTCACTCTGTGAAGTGTATTTGTGTATTTTCTCACCCAGTCCCTCAGTGGCTATTCCATTAGAAAAAAAGGACACCCCTCTCCTAACTATGACCAACAGTCATTAGATGCTTAGTAAGGTGTAGTTCCATGGATGCCTCCTTCATTCATAGATGAAAGTTGGAGGACAAAAATGCAGTGCTGGTATTCATAGCTGTTGTGTGACCTTGGCCTCAGGAGCTGGGGTATTCATGTTCCCTAGTGACATTGCAGTAGCATAAATTATCTCTCAAGCATTCCTGGTGAACCTGGTGTAAAAATCATATGTAAATATTTAACTTATACATTAAAATTTAATTAAGAAATTTTTATTGGGGACTGGAGAGATAATTCTGCAGTTAAGAGTGCTTGCTTCCTTGGAAAGGATCAGATTTTAGATCCCAGTGCCCACATCGGAAAGCTCAGATCTGCCTGTAACTTCAGTTCCATACATACTATATAGTTACACACTACAGAACATGTAACAGATGCTCTCTTCTGGCTTTCATGGGTACCTGCATCCATGTGCACATACACACGGACACACGTTCATATAAAAAAAACCCAATGCTATTACATTGCCAATCATTAAAAAAAATCACATACGTTTTGTAGAGTACCTAATACTTGGTAATGATTAGAAATGATAATAAGTCCCTGGTCTGTAAGTTTAGTGCATTGGACTTCTGGTCATTAGTGTGTATTTCTTTTACTTGCATAGAGAAAAGTATTCCTTCTACTTGTATAAGACAAAATCATGAGGAAGAAGTGGCCAGGTACACCGATAGCAGCTTCAGACATCTGCTGATCTGACTCTTTCTTGTAATAGGAAGTCACACTGTTCGTGTCAAGTACCACATCCAGACCTGGCGCCTCCACGCCATGATGGTGCAGTAGAGATACCTTTCTGAGAATGGTTCCTATGTCTTCTGTCTGTATCCAAACTTCATATTGAGCGTCATTTTAAAATCTGCCAAACAAGTCAAATGAACTAGAAGATTATAATGGCTTCAGAAATGCATATTCATTCAGATAAGGAAAGTGACGTGTGGCCCTGAACTGGACCCTTTAGTTTTAGAAGTCATTGTTATGACCATTGTTGATGTAGACCTGAGGATTTCATGACTGCAGTGCTCGTGTATCCATTTCCTGACTCTGATGACTGCGCAATGACTTGTGGATAAGAACACCCTGTCAGAAATCACACAGTAATGTTTTCATGGGGGATCTGAGGGTGTGACTCAGTGGTAACACTTGCTTAGCATGTGGAGGCCCTCGGTTCCATCCCTAGCATGATGAGGAAGATTAACATGTGCAGAGTCCTGATATCAGAAAAGATCTTTGGCCATTCTTTGTGCTCTTCTTGGCACCTTTCAGCCAAGAAAACAAACAAACAAACAAACAAACAAAAACAAAACAAAAGCACAATTTCTCTGAAGATGGTCTGTTTATGAGGGAAGCTAAGAAGCACCTTGATGGAGAAGCCAAAGACAGCAAGAAGTCCTTTCTTTTTCTGGGAACAGGACTATGAGAGCCAATTTATGTCACAGGAAGTGCCCCACCCCTACAAAGCAGGAAGTGGTGTAGCCTGGGAATGGGTACATAGCCAACTGTGTCCGCTTCAATCTGAAATCTGTATCTGTGATCTTGATCAGCGGGAACATGGTGCAATTAGCAAAGTGAACCACAGCAGACACTGGGCTCTTTGCGTTTTCCATATTTTGCCAGGCCTTGTACAGAGGGTGAGGGAACTATGGTGGTGATTTTATCAGGAAGAAGAGCATGGCTCCCTCGGCACTGCAAAGATCTATCAATATGTCACATTTTGTTCCCCATAAAAATGTCCAACGATTATTTGCTCATTAAGAATAAAATAAAATTTAAAAGAAGTTTATAAATGGAGCCTTTCACCAATAAATAACTGCGGTATGATAAGAGCGTTGGAATGCTGTCAGCCTGGGGCTTACTGAGTACATAGACCAAGGAGCCTAGAGAATGGAGTGATATTGGCAGCCACTCTCCTTGCTGATTCAGAGATAATACCATGCAACAACTGACATTGGGACATTGAAAGCCTGTGTCCTGGTGCTGACATGGTGCCCCTCAGCTCCAGGTCTCCCTGGAAGAGGTTGCTGCCTCTTAATTATTAAGCATAATTAAGAAATGTGATTGCATGACAAAGAAATTTCAAATTCTATGTGAGAATCAGGGAGCCCCTGACTATTCTTGAAGGAGAGAGTGCACAGGGGAAGAGTGTGCATACATGCATGCGTTTGTGTGTGTGTGTGTGTGTGTGTGTGTGTGTGTGTGGTGTGCTAGTAGTTTTTCTGGAAACAGTGTAGAGATGCCATGAAACACAAAAAGAGCATTGTTTATCTGCTAGGATTTATGCCAGGCAGGATGTGACATAAGAGATGACAGGAGAACATAATAGGGTGGTACTAAGTGAACAGTCCATTGGAGCGAAAGGGGAGTCCCTAAGAGAGGATGCAGACCCTCCAATGCAAGGACAGGGCTCTTGATACACAGAAGGAACAGTGGCATGCTCCAGGAAGGTGTACTGGATTGCCATCCTGTAGCCAGAGGCAATCTGATCATGCTGGGCTTTCCGTAGGAGGGTTCAGGCATCTAGTCATCTCCCTGACCAACTGTCACCAACCCCAAATTGAATCTGTTTGAATGCTCTCATGGTTCCTAAGACAGGGTCTCAGCTTTGGGTGTTTGGGAGAGAGAAGCAGGCTGGCCTTGTCCACTTCTGTGCCTCAAGGCCACCCTTCTCACTCCCTGTGCACCCATCATATGTGCAGTATGAACTGTCTGCCCATGCTTCATATTAATCCCTGTATCTTCAACACCAAAAAAAACTGGGCATTAAAAAATGGACAAGTCAGGTTGGGGATTTAGCTCAGTGGTAGAGCGCTTGCCTAGCAAGTGCAAGGCCCTAGGTTCGGTCCTCAGCTCCAAAAAAAAAAAAAAAAAAAAAGACAAGTTATCTTCTACAGGGCCTTTGTGCACGATGCTTATATATACATCTTTGACCCTCCCCTCTTTGTCAGATCAGAGTCAATTTATGCCAGGTCATGTGTCAGTATCTCCATGGGTACTTTCTTTCTTTTTTTAACATTTTAATGTTCCTGACTAGGTCTAGTCTCTTGTTTATGTGAATCTTCCATTTACAGAGCTCACATTAACTATAGTTTCACATTACACTGAACTGTAGATGTATTTCCCTGATAATGGTCTCTATAGAGTGTAAACTTCACAGAGGCAGTGGTCATTGTTTTGGGGGGAGTGGTGGTATGCCTTGCATGCAGCACAAGGACTAGAAATTGCAGTGCTTACTGAACATTTCTAGGATGGGTGGCTGGCTGGCTAGATGGCTGACTGGGTGGGTAGATGGCTAGCTGGGTGGGTAGATGCTTGACTGGTTAGGTAAATTGCTGGGTAGCTGGTTAGATGTCTGGCTGGGTAAGTAGCTGACTGGCTATGTAGATGGATGGCTTGGTGGGTAGATGGCTGGATGGCTAGGTAGATGTCTGAGTGGGTGGGTAATGGCTGGGTGGGTAGATGGATGAAACTATTTTGCTGATACTTCAGGGAAGTGTCTTAGAAATGAGATATGCCTCACTTCTCTTGTAGGACGTGAATTTTCAATAGATAACAGACTTGACCTTCATTCAGGTAAGCAAGAAGGAGCTAGGAGTAGTGGGTGGAGTTTGAACCTATCTAAGAGAAAGAGAAAAATAGAAATCTAGGAAAGTACAGAGTTCTGAGGCTAGAGAGACAGATGGGCCAAGTTTTGGAAAGTTCTAAATAATAGAGTTTGTTCCCAATTTGACAGGCACTGGGGAACCATAGAGTTGAGTGAAGGCAAAGAGGATCTCAGAACTCATCTTTGAGACAGCTCAATGGCAAGGGAATTGAGGGAAGTAGGGGAGATGTGCCAGAGGCTGATGCCCACCATGAAGGAGAAATCACAACAGTTCTGTCAGGCTTGGAAAGCACATGAGTGGGACTTGAACAGAAAAGAGCTGGAGCAGCAGATGGGAATTTTTGAGAAGAACACTGATGGCTGGGGCATGTGCTGCTAAGACTACTGTCTTTTTTGTCCTTGCATCTCTGGTAGAAAAAGATGTGATACTTAGAAATTGTGTGAAGGAAATGATTTTGAAGACTGAAAATACTCAGACCATAAAAGGGAGATAAAAATCATGCCCCAAAACTTATTCTGTTTGGCTCACAAAATGTTCAGTTGGCAACATGTAAAAATGGAGAGATTCCTCATAAAAATACCATAGTTTAAAAGATTTATGTTTACTGGGCACTATGTTCCCATTCACTGAGCAAAGGTACCTTGGGCAGCTCCTAGCACTGCCAGGTCTCCCAGGGAGGTGCAGTAAGGACCTGTCAAGATGCTAGTGACAGCTGAGTTGGGCCCTTGGGCTCTAAGAAGATCATCAGCTCCAGCAACCCACTTGCCTGAAAGGAATGAGAATGTTCTACAAGAATTCTTTTCTCTCCCTCTTTGTCTATCAGATTATTAAACAATTCCCCAGGGAATTGGAATTCCCTCCCAGGAATCTTATTCTGGGAGAAGGAAAAGACTCAATGAAACCTGATGCTAGCTATGGAGGGAATCTGTCACCCAGTAAGATTTCATACAGTGTAGACAAGAAGGCTTGACCAGTGGCTGAGACAGTGATGACATAACAGTGGGTGGGAATACACTTGCCCAGGGCTGCTTAGTTATGCACACTTCTTGCATTTAAGCCTATTTAAACTTAGGCCTCTAGTAAGTGCCTCAAAGATCGACCTCTCTGTCTGTCTGTCTGTCTGTCTGTCTGTCTGTCTGTGTGTGTGTGTGTGTGTGTGTCTGTGTCGGCATGTGTATGGGTCACTGGGTCTCTTTGTCCCTCTCCCATACATGGCCAAGTTAAACCAGTTTCCTTTTTATGTTTTTCACTATTAATTTGGCTCTTTTAATTGGGGATGGATGGCTGAGCCTGGTTTGTTGTTAGGGCTGCCATGGGCACAGGCCTCAATCCTTAATTCTAGTAACATTTCTACTTTTAGGGTACCATGAAATGTGAACATATGTTTCTATTAGGTGTCTTGGCATAGGCAACAGAGGAGAGGAAGCAAGAGTCTATTAAGCACAACTGTTGAAGCAACTCATTAGCATTTACTAATCTCCCGGAAGTATCAGCTCAGGGGCTTGGGGCTAATCACATGTCACAGAATCAGTGTCATGGTGTAAATGACTAGATAAAAAGGATATGTGTGAAACTCATAAACCTTTTATTGATATGCTTATCATGCCAAAAACATTGTTTATTGAAGATTCAGATTCCACTTGAGAAAGAGGCAAACAAATGAGAGTTGAAATCCCATCCTTTCCCCCCAGGAGAGATCCCTTGTCCACGAGAAAAAAAAACCATAACCTACATCTACTTGATTGGATCCCTCAGAAGTGCATTCTGGGAAATTTCTCCTAGAGCTCCCTTGTAGGATACCAGTGTGTCTTTAGTTGGCTGCAGCTAGGAACAATAAATCCATTCTAAGATTTCTTAGAATACCTCTGGGTTTGAAACTACTGAACCTCAAAGATCTACCACAACTCGACCTAGAATATGCATCACTTGCTGGCTGTGGCATCCGCCCCATAGGATGGCTTCAGTCTCCTGGTGAAATCTGATTGACTCTGCTGGTTTTGGGTGTGGGTGGGCAGCCCTTCAGGAGCGTTTGGACTTGCTGCAAGTGGGGCACAGGAGCTGACCCTTGGTGATGATGTATGCACGGCCGCTCAGCAGCTGCTCACAGCCCTCACAAATGAAGTGTTTCCGATGCCAGGCTAAGTCTTCCACACGCTGGTAGTCTTCTGAGAAGATGATCTGGAAAGAGAGACAGAAGGAATGCATGACTGAAGTTCTGCCCGTAGAAAGAGGCAGTGTGTAGAGGGTAATTTATGGGATGGTGGTTTATCCCATTCCATTTGTATTGTGACCTTTAAAGGTCTCCATGAAGTAATCTGAGTCAGGTGGTGTGGTCATTCTTGAGGGTCATGCTTGTGTCTTAGCTTTTCAGACAGGAAAAAGAAAATACTCTATTACAGGCAGATTTTTATTTATCCATCTGTGAAACCTTTTGGGCAAATCCAGAGGCCAGTTGTTGTCTGAGTTGGGATTACATAACTGGCATGACCCTGGAAAACAATAATGGAGAGGCAGCCAGTGGCCATTCTCTGAGAGCAAGAAACCAAGGGGTGGTCCCTTGGACTCAGAATAAAGTGACACCCTAGAATGACTCCTTTCTAACTTTGTAGCACAAGAGGACACATGCATGAGCTGTCACTTAAGGAAAATTATATCATCTCTCTGTATCTCCCTTTCACACAACCTGGCTTTCTCTCTCTCTCTCTCTCTCTCTCTCTCTCTCTCTCTCTCTCTCTCCTTTCTCTCCCTCCCCCACCTCTGTTTCTCTCTTTCTTTCTAATACTGATGTCTACGGATTCAAACTCAAGTCTTCATACCTGTAGGGCAAGCATTTTGCTAGCTGAGAAATCAGGGTGGTCCTCCTACATCCAACCTCTAAAGTTCTGGGATTATAAGCAACTTATGTCACCATTTTTAGCTAAGGCCCATTTTACAGTCAAGAAAATAGAGGTCTAGAGTACCCAGTGAGGCCCAGCACACTTTGCTCAAATGAATAATGCATCATCAGCAAAGCCACACCAATTGGCCTTGGGGTTGCACTACATAACAGGGTCAAACCTACTTGCTTCCATCAGCCTACTGACTCTCACCTCGTCACAGCCTGAGCACCGGGGCCGCAAGCTCTCGCAGTAGTGGCGCCCACACCAGGGTGCACCATCCTTCCAGAAGTAGATGAGGTCCACCAGTGGCTCTGAGCACTTGATACACAGAAAGCATGTGGGGTGCCACTGCTTGCTGTATCCAGCCCTGTCAGCGTAGACCACAGGGCTGTCAGCAGGGGCTACTCCCTTGCAGAGCTCACAGACCTGGAAAGGATATGAGAGAGAGGGGAGCATGTGATATGGGTTTAAAAATCCCAGTTCCACCCTCTCTTCTTTCTGTGTGATGCTGGACAAGCTGAAAGTCCTTTCTGTTCCTTGGTTTTGCCATCTGTAAATGTATTGTTCATCTTGTGAGGATTACATATAGTACCTTCTTGATCCCCTAGATTATCAATTTCATTAGTTTCATCATTGTTTATATATTCATAGTTATCAATATCTCTACAAAGTTTTTGTTGACGTGAAAATAGGAATTGACAGTCACCTTAAAAGAAATTAAAACTATGAATGTTTAAACTACTGAACTCCTCATAATAATAATAGGAATAAGCTTATATAATGTGTTAGCATATGTGTTTTATGTCTGAAAACAACTGTGTTTTCTAAAACAAACAGAAAAAAAATTAGTGAGAAGAACAATTGAAAATGCTCTATTTCAAACTGTACAGTTTGAAAATCTTTTAGAAAACTAACTTAAGCCAGCTGGAGTCTCTTAACTACTGGTCTGTCTGTATTTTGCCTTGTGCCAATTTGGTTGAAATCTGTGGAGGAACTCTGGCCTCCCACTGATAAGTTGAACTAGGAAGGGAGGAGTATTTTAATAGTCTGCCAAGAAAACAGGATATGCGTCTTTGACTCTACATCAAAACCCAACAAGTGGCAGTTTCACAGAAGTTAGTCACGGGCTTGAGGTGGTTTAGTGGGTAAGGGTGCTTGCTGCCAAGCCCGATGGCCTGTGTTTGACCCCTGCAGCCCACACAGTGGACAGACAGAACTGACTCTAGCAAACTGTGGCCTGAACTTTACATGTGTGCTGTGTGTCCCTTTAAAAAAGTATAAGCAAAAAATGTCCACATACAGTACAATGTCATAGGAATCCTTCCTTTTGTTCAACTTTAAATGGATTTCTTTCCCTGTATTGTCTTCTGATCAGCTTTTATTCTTGAATCATTTAAGATTTACAGAACAAAAAGGGGAGGGAATTCTCACACACCATGTTCCATTTTCTCTGCTCTTTTAATGGCTTGTATTTGCCCATGAGCTAGTAGTAGTAAGTCGCTGAGGAACCTCACTCAGGCATCCTCAGATCTCATGTGATCTCCTTCCTCTACTTTGGTATATACCCAGGACTCCACATGTAGTCCTCTGCTTTTGCAGGCTCCTCTTTGAGGTGTTTCTTAACATGTTTCTGGGAGACCTTGACAGTTTGGGGTAGTCATGGTCACATATTTGGTAAAATGTGTGCCTATTAGAATCTGCCTGATGTCACCATCATGGGCTAACACTGAGATGAGGAGTCATCTGTCGTCATTGTTATGAGGTCATCACTGTTCCCTTACCTGCTACCAGGGGTATTTGGGGTATTTGCTGTTACTGTGTGTCCTAAGGAGGAGTGTTGACCAAGGTTAACATCTTTGACCCCAGCTAAGACTTGGTTGTCAGGCTTATCCACAATGAAGATTTCTTTCTTTTTTCTCTTTGCAAGAAGTTTACCTCATGTCTGTCATGTAAAGAGCCTTCTCTTCTTTCAGGGTTCAAGAAGCTACATACATTATAGAATCTATAGAAGATCTTGACCTCACAGGTTACTCTAAAGGTATTTTGAGAACCGTTGGTTGACATATCTCCTGGATTTATGAATGTTGCACATCATTCTTCTTACATATTCATTCATCTATCCATTAACCTATCTACCCACATATTTACCCACCAAACCACACATCCATTCACCCACTTCTCTATCTGTTCACCTATCTATCAAGCTATGTGCCTATCTATCCATCCACCAATCCAGCTACTTCTCCATCCATCCATCCATCCATCCATCCATCCATCCATCCATCCATCCATCTCTTTATACCTTCTTCCTTTTATAAATGTACTTTTTCATTTTCTCAAGAATGGAGATTTGATAGTCATAAAACATAAACTCTCTTAAGCCCTTTTGAATCCTCTTCTGCTCCACAAAGTCCCAGGATGATGATAGTTCTCATGTCCTTAGGGCATGTTTGTATACTGTAGTGTACTTGGGACAATGTACCCATCACACACCTGGTTGTCAGTTCCATGTTAGGAAAACTTTTGCTCTCCCTTCGAGATATTTGGTGACTTGCACAGTGAGGCACAATTTTAGAAGATTAAGCTGGAGTGAGAACTAGGCCAAGCCACGTCCAAAGCCCAGGGTTTCAATGGTGTCAGCAAACAGCTGCCTGGTGTTGCTCCAGGTATTATCAAATACTCACAAACATTTTATCTTCAAAAAGAACTCATTTTTCTCATTAGCAGACTTAGATTTTTACAAAGAACTGTACTTAATGATTACATTTTCAACTGCCTGAGTAAAAATGTCATGGAAATTTGTTTTCTCTTTTCGTTTCGTAGATAGATAGCTCACAGGGTGTCATAAATTTTGGCTGTTGGCCCCAAATACCGGAAATGTTTATTGTCTGACTGTCCTATGTTTGCTGACCTTGTTATTTCCTAAAATGCTAATTTTAATTTACAAAGTACAGCTAGCCCAACTCCCAAATATTTACATTTCACCATGTTTAAATGGGGAGGCATTTGTTAAAAGTCTACTATAGGGACTGGAGAGATGGCTTCGACAGTAAGAATGCTTACTGCTCTTCGGAGAACCCAAGTGTGGTTCCCAGTCTGACCATCTTGTGTCACAGCCTTGGGCTTGTGGACTCAGCTCTGGGCTTGTGGCCACTGCTCTTCTTCTCTAGCCCTGCTTACTCGGGGACTGGTCCTCAGGCTTCTCCTGCCCTGAGGTCCCCTGGAGGACTTGGGGCAATCTATTCTTTTACTTTTTCCCTTGAACTTTTGGTTTTGCAAAACCCAAGGAGATATGCGGACTTTTAAGGGCTTCCCTTTGGAAAACAGTGATGTGGATTGCTAAAACCTGGCCAGACATGTGAGCTTTGTGCAAAGTACAGCATGCCTCAGGTACTACAAAGGCTAATTTGAATTCCTATAGGGCTTACATTTTAACACTTTGAAAGGAAACCCAATGTGGCCATTCTTGGACTTTTTGCTAAAGGAGGCGGTACAGGCAGGCAGAATTTTCTTGAGACTAGGGTAAAAGGCATTCAGGGGGTCATTTTATCTCAAGGACATGAGCTGATTTTGCTCCTGTTCCCAAGCTTGCTCATAAGAGTGTTCCTAATATCTGCCAGGGAATCTTGTCTGCACGGCACTTTCCCCCAGGGAGAGGGAATGTGGGACAAAACCTCTCAGGGATAGAATGAGGAAGAGGCTTTTCTCCATGCCTATGCCTTTCTAGGATCCCCACACACAGTGTAAGATACTTTGATACGTTGTTAAAGGCAGTGGTTCATATTTATAATCCCAGAGCCCAGGAGGTGAAAGCAGGGGGATCTCCATAATAAGTTAGAGATCAGCCAGGGAAACAAGTAAATGAATAGAAAAAGCATGTTAAAATGAGTGATTTTGAGTGTCTTGTGCTTGGGCCTAGGCAGTGTTTATTATCTGTTTTGAGAAGGACAAGGATGGATCAGACTTGGCTATTGGTTGCTGAGACTTTGTGGGTCTGTGGGTTCCTTGCTTTGGGATGTGTTCAAATTGCACTGGCATTGTCTTGGATACTCTTCTAATCAGCATGGCATTGAGCTCCCTTTCTCTGAGAAATCATGTCTCAGTTTAGTGGAAGACATCGTGCAGAGTGCTACCACATAGCACAAAGTAGGAGGATGCTCCTCTGCTTATGACAGGGTTAGGTCAACAGAAGTAGAAAGTATACATGGCCATGCGTCCAACACTGCCAACAATCAGCCTCCTGACTCAGCAACACAGTTCAGTTGTCTTCATATTCATTCTTAAAATGGAGTGTCTGACCAGCAGCTGTGCCCTGCTGCCCTGCCCAGTGCCATGAAAGAGAACAATACCCATGGCTAGTCCAGGAAAAATACCAAATGGCATTGACTCAGTGTCTCCCAATCCCCTATTCCTTTTTTTTTTTTTTTACCACAGTGCCAATTTGAACAATCTTAACTAGAGTTGTCATAAGTTCAGGATAACCTATATAGCGCTACCCAGAATCCATTTCTAAAGAAGTGCCCCTGGGATTTCTGAGAAGAACAAAGTACCAGTATCCAGAAACTTCCATACCAATATGATCATCACGTATAGGATGTAGAGGTAGAGTCCCAAGGAGACCCTGCCTGACCAACTCAGCTGCGCATGTTCCTCAGTCCAGAGACTTCTGCTCAAGCAAAGATCAGTGGCTAGAGACAAGATGTCCCTATGGAGCTCTGGTCAAATGGCTGATTCAAGAACAAAAGGGACCTCACTGACATAAGCCACTTGGCCGGGATAGCTTGTTCCACAACATAGCAAGAAGAACCACATTGAAAAGGGACACATGAAACCACGGGGCTGCAGCATGACACAAAGTATTTCAGGCCAAAGCAGGTCCAGGACAGTAGGTTAGAGACATGTGGCTGTAGAAATGTATCTAAGGACCAAGGTTCAGGGAGATCCAAGGGCACAGAACGGCCTCTGTAGCTATAGTAACCTCTGCCTTAGGCTGCCAGCAGCACATCCCAAACTTGCTGTTTTTCTCCTGGAAGGCTCTTATCCGAAGCTCTACTCAGTCTAAATCCAGAGTGCCTCGTGAAAATCTTACCATTGCCCTCCAATAAATATTAACACAAGGCCTTGAATTTAGGCGCTGGCTTTGCTCCAACGCAAACACTCAACAATTTATTTATAAACAGCATCTCCCATGTCCTCTTATGGTGCTTAGTCCCCATCTTTGCTCCTTAGGCTTGGGTCCCATAGAAGACTCCCCTCCCCCACTTTCTTGCCTGACATCATTTCTGCAGGCTTAGCTGTCTCAAATTCTGTTTTCTTACACATTAACTAGCCTTCCTAAGGCCCCAGAGGGTGCAGAAGGAGCACCCTGGGTACATGGTGGCTAGGGATCCAGGCCTGGAATATAGTCAGTACCATGGCTTCATTTCTAGGGAAGCATAGGGGAAACTGGGGCTTTCCCAAGCCTCAGTAACAGTGGTGGTCCTTGGCTTATAGGAAACTCATCATCCATGGTGGTCATTATTGGTAACAGCCTTTTTACCAAGTGTGTCTTCTTAGAGCAGGTTGCAATTCCAGGATCTTTGCTAAACATTAGGTGTTTTTAATTGGATCCTTGTTATTGTTCAATACTGAGAAGGGCATGAAGCCCCTAAGTTACTCTCCCAAGAGAAAACAGTAGCCTCCATTTAAGGTGTAGCTCTGATCACCATGAATGCAAGGACCAGCTTTGTATAGAAAGTAAGTTGATCCACAACTGAGCAGAGAAAATTTTCTCTTTTTGCAGGGGTCATGAACAATGTCTAGACCCAGGGACATGGGATATCTGCAGTATCATATGCTTCTAGCAGAGAAAGAAAGGGGCTGGAGAGATGGATAAACAGTTAGAAGCACTGGCTGCTACTGTGGAGGACTTCAGTTCTTAGCACCCACATATGAGCTCACAATCATATATAACTCTAGTTACAGGGTATATGAATCTTCTTCTGGCCTTGAAAGGCACCAGACATACACATGGTGCACATATATACATTTAGGCAAGCACTCATACAGACAAAAGTTTAAATAAAAAATAAAGTATATTTTTAAATTGGAAAGAACACACACACAATGCTTTATAGGGTAATTTTGGGGATTAGATAAAATGAAATGAGCATTTCCTGGCTTGTACCTGGCGTAAGTAAAGAATGGCATCTCACAACATTGTCACATCTTAATCATCATCACATTATTATCACCGTCACCATTGTCAGCATCACTACCACTAGGACTATCACTGTCACCATGATCAACATCACCATCACTAGGACCATCACCAATACCATGATCAACATCACCATCACTAGGACCATCCCCACCATCCCTATCATCATCACTGGCACCGTTATCACCACCATTACTATGATCATCATCACCATCATCATCATTTACACCAACATCATCACCGTTATGACTATCTCCCACCATCATCACTAACACTATCAGTAACACTATCACTAATACCGCCATTACAGTCAACATCACTTTTTAACTTATCAACGCAAAAAGCAAAAGGAAAAAATAAAAAGAACAAAACTCAAGTAATTAGAAAAAATCTGAACATTTGTTTTTTTTGGCTCAGGGGTTAGCAAACTTCATTTCTCTATGGATCCACTCTACTTCCCTTCATTTTTATAAATAAAATTTTATTGGCTCATAGCCAACTACTTGTTTAGATAGAGCCTATAGCAGCATGATATAGGAGACAGGGTTTGTCACCTTTTATATATTCACCCTCTGTCCTTTATTGAAAATAGCCTGCCACTGGCTGTTTTAGTCAATGGAATATTATGCAGCCCACTTAGAAGAAGGCAAAAAAAATGGCTATAAAAGTCACATGCCCACATGGGAAAGTATTTATAGTATAAAAAGTGGAATAAAGGGATTTTTTTCTTTGGAAAAATGATCTTTTAAAATGTCATTAAAATATCCCCACTGAGAAGGAAGGCAGAGGCCGTAGAGCCTGGTTACCATGGTGATTTTGAGAGCTGCTCCCAGGTCCCCATTCATGAGTACCTGGGTCAGGGAAGGTGAAGGAACCAGGATTGGCTGTGACTGGGTGGTTCCTCACTGGTCTCCAGGTCAAAAAGAGGTGGTTCACAGAGGGGCTAAGGGAGCTTTGAGTCCCCAAGTAGGGCTGGCAGAAAAAGCAGCCAGCCTGCACGGCCCACACGCCAAACATCTGCTCTGACAAAAAACTTGGAAGTCCCTTGCCCACAAATATGTCCCTTTTGGGATGGGCCTCAGTTTGAGCTGCCAGTGGCTGTAAGATGCCATCTGAGAGGCCCTCCTATGGAGGAGGGTGGAGTCCAAGGCCAGCTGCACCTCCTTTTGCATTTTTGTGGGGAGGTAGAGGAAAAAGAGTTGGACTACGTCTGACATCCCACTGGGCGTCTTGGGGTCTTGTGATTGCATTCTCAGGACTGCGGGGAGCCTCCCCCCACTCTCAGTTGCTTGCTCTCAGATCACCTAGACCTGAGGAAGGGGCACGGAGAAGTGGGAGTGCAGGGTGCTCATGGTAAGAGTGTTTAGCTTTAGAGAGCGGAGAGTACATTTTATGGTCTCTTCTGGCCCTCTGTCCCCTTCCTTGAGTTTCAAGTGTGGGGTGGTGGAAAGGCGGAAATGCCTGGGCACAGTGACATGCCTGGGAACCCTGTGTATTCAATTTCCAAGTGAACATCCACTGAGCTCTCCAAAAGCAGGGAAGCTGCCTGCGGAATTGTCAGCGGTCAGAGCACGCACAGTACAGCATCCATAAATCCTACCTAGCAGAGAAAAATGGGGCTGGGGCTTGAAGAGAGTGAGGCACTTTGGTGGGGTATAGCACAGGTTTCTGGCATTCACAGCTCCTTGGCCAGAGCCTCGAGATGCTCCTGAGACCCATGAGGAGAGACTTGGGCTGGGGTAGGGTGTCCTTCTGCTCTATTTAGAACACAGAGAAAAGGGTTTCATTCTCTAGCAGGTTGGGCTGTGAGGGATGTCAAGTACACACACACACACACACACACACACACACACACACACACACACACACACACACACACACACACACACCCTTTGTAGAAGCTGTTCTCAGGACTGCTCCCACCACACTGCTAGCAGTGACAAGACTGGGAATGAATCAGCCCACCGCCACTTTAGCAAACTATTACAGTTGTGTCTCGGGCTCTTCATCTGGGAAAATTGTTTGATGACTTCAAGCTGTGTCATGGTCATCCCAAAGATTTGAAGATATTTAATTAGCCTTAGTGATTTGAAAAGACAATCTCTCCCCTCCCTGCCTCCCTCCAGGAATGACAGCAGATGAGTTGGTATTTGGGATGGGGCGTTTCTACCTTAGGACTTTCTTATGGAAAGGCCTTATTGAAAGATCCATGGCTGAGGGTGTTCTCCCACTGTCAGTGTGATGAAGTGATTTGTGATCTGTTCTGAGGCTGGTGTAGACAGCCACACCTCTTAGTTCATTGCCCAAGTAGATGTACTTCTGATGATTTAGGTCAGCATGCCCTATTGGCAGGTCTGTCTGACATACTGGACTTTGAAAGCTAAGCCTGGTGTCTCAATCCATGAACTGACCTCATCCTCATTAGAGGAAAGCTATAGTCATTGCACAGGTAGGGTTTGGGCAGAGCTGTGTCCTGCATACTGGCTCCTATCTAGTATGGGATTTCCATGAATTACAGCCTGTTGGGGAGAGTTCTCCAGAGGACTCTGGCATGACACTCTGAGAGAATTGTGTGTTGGGGGTGCAGAGAACTCAGACCCTAATGATCATTGTTCCTCTACTGAGGTTTTAATGGAAGAGCATGACCTAGCTGAGTAAACCTTTGGGGGCATCATGCAATATGGCATAGTGGGAGATCTTAGGTGGCTGAGGGCCGTGATTCAGTGTCAAGGGCTGGAGTCTGTGGTAGGGAGATAAAAAACAGTGCATGTATTTCTATAATACTATGCAAAGGACCCTGAGATTATTGGGTAAATTTTTTTTTAAAGTAGGACTCTTTTAAAGTAATCTTTATCCGCCTATCCAACCAACCATCCATCCATCCATCCATCCATCCATCCATCCATACATCCATACATCCATCCATCCATCCATCCATCCATCCATCATGGGCTTCAGAGAGTGGCTCAGGCCCACACTTGGCAGTGTGGCTCCTGAGGACACAGCTTGATGGGCTGCAGTGCTACTAAGCTGCATTGGGATTCTTTTTCCTGCTTCAAAGAGACATAGAACCCAGATGCTTTATCCTGGAACAAATAGCAAAATCCAAATATTCAGAGGGTGTTCTAAGTCAGCATCCTCTGGATACTATTATGAAAATGGGATCTTGGACAATCAACCTACTGTGGTTGCACCTGAGAGTCCACATCTCATGACTCTTATGAAATCACTATGCCAGGCAACTGTGAGAATTTCAAAAGAACCTGAAGGTGTGCGTAAAACTTCAAGCTTAAGCAATGTAGCCAAAGGGGATGCCACTGGCTTCTTAGGCAAGATGCCATCCAAATTGTTCCTGTCCTCCAGAGCACAGGTTGGTTTGAACATTGATTTACTTGTGGACCATGTTTGTTGGTCTCCAACAGTCCACATCAAGGATACCCACTATAGATTGAGAGATGAGAAAATTTTCAGAATCTGCAAAGAGTGACAGATGTGACCCCATAATGACACAGTAAGATACTGAGTTAAAATTGTGGTTGGGCAGGACAAAGAACTAAATCTTTCACAGGCACCAGACAAATTCATCCTAATAGCTTCTTATTCCCTATTCATTCCTGACTGTGGAATATGCTACTCACTGGCCAATATAATTACTTAAATGCTTCCAAAGTGTCACAAATATTCCCTAGAATTAAGTACAGGCAAGAACTCAGAATCTCAGGGCATCTGTGTTCCAGTTCTATGTTAAATAAATTTGTGGGGCCCAGTCAAGGACAAGGTACATTCTCAAAACAGTATCTCTCCCTGTCATCTCTGATGACAATTCAGAGAAATCACAATGACATTAAGAGACTCACTTCCAAGTTTGAATTCTTTAAACTTACTCTTCAAGTGTAGACAAGTGTAAAAGGGTGGGTAGTGGAAGGGGTTGGGGTGGTGTATGGTGGGGAGCACAGTTTATAAAACTAGTAACTATGATGTTAATTAGATTTAGTTTCTCTTTAAAGTCTCTTTAAAGTCTTGGGATGGACACAAATATCCACCCCAAGAAGTGAGTTTTTTAAGTTTTACTGGCAGGGCTTGGAGAGTTGCCTCAGTGCCTTAGTTCAGTTCCTAGAACCCACAGCTGTCATCTCACAACAGCTGTAATTCTAGTTCCAGCAAATCCAATACCTTCCTCTGGAATCTGCAGGCACCTGCATTACCTCGTGTACCTACCCACACAGAGACATATTCATATACACATAACTAAAAAACAAAACAATATAAAAAAAACTAAGGCTCACTGTTAAATAATAAGGTGGGAAAACCCCCCCCAAATCTTGGAATTCTCAGCTAGAAAAGTCTGAGGCTTTGGCTCCTTGGATGGCAATCTCAAGTGAGGGCAAGGTTGGCATGGAGTTGGGAGTTAATTAAGGAACCCAGAGTCAGAAACAACAGGGTAACCAGACTCTTGGGCCATCTTTCTGTGGGTTGTGGGTTGTCTGGTTTACTAGAGAGTACCAGTCTCTTTCCTGTAAGACATACCTCAGGGCCATGATGGCTAATCTTGGCTATCCATTTGCCTGGATTGAGAATTGTTCTGGAGATTACTACCATTCTCCTTTGGGTACGTTTTCGAGGTCATTTCTAAAGACCATCACATCATAAAGGCCTTGACATAATAATGCTATGACATTGTTGATAGATGATAAAGGGTAGAGATAGTTTAGCTAGATCTAGGAAGTAGGTTACTGTCGACTTATACCTAGAGGCTCTTCCTTGCCTTGGTCACTTCCTCTATTTCCTCTCTCCATTTGCTGTCTGTCGGATGCTTCCCATCCAACCACATGGTCCCTCTCCTGTGATGTCCTGCTTAAGTGCATGGCACCCTATGTCTAAAACCTATCAAACCACAAGGCGAAATGGAAACTTCCTTTCTTAAGTTGCTTATGTTAGATAATCTGGCCACAGTGACGATGACCTAGCAAATAGAGGGCTCCCTGTGCTGGGACTTTCATATTCAAATGTTAAGTTGGCACATGCAAAAGAGCCTACCTGGATGAAGGGTAAGGATAAGGCTCTCCCTGTAGAAACATAGTGGCCATTAGCCCCACGGTTCTAGTCTTGGCCTGAGGAACAGCTTAAGGCAAATCCATTTATGAGAATTTTACTTCTGAAACACTGGCTTCTCTTTTGTGCTTTATCAGGATGATCCCAGGTATGTGCCTCTTCCACACGGTTGCTAAGGAACATTGGCAACCACACAGCTGGAACCATTCCTACTCCTGACTCTTCAGATCAAGTCCTTAGCCCAATATGAGGCTATACCCACCAATATGGGGGCAGTGACCTCTCCTTGTTTGACTTCCTGAAACCTGAGAGATGATGTCATGATGGACCTATGAACAGTGTGAAACTCACCAGTCTGGCCTCACTAGGCTCATGACATCCACTCCCCCAGCTTGTTATGCCATCATGCACATGGGCCTCCTATTGCTATGCCAATTGTTTGTCTGAACTTCCAGTTCATTTTTTTTGCAAATGCTCATTCTTTAAGAAGGCACAAAGCTTCTGCTCCAAGTCTATAGCTTGGTTGGTCCTGAGTTATTCCTCACACATCAGTTGATCCTTACCACATTTTCATAGTCTGTCTCTACCCACAGGGAAGCTAGATACCCTTTTCCTAAGCTGTGACCACTTATTCATTGCTGGCATTCTCCTAGGGCCATGGTTCTCAACCTGCCTAATGCTGCAACCTTCTAATACAGTTCCTCCAACCATCAACTTATTTTCAAGCTACTTCATAATTGTAATTTTAATACTGTTATGAATTGCAATATAAGTATTTTTGGAGTTAGAGGTACCAAAGGGATCATGACCCACAGGTTGAGAAGCACCATGCTAGTTTATTATCCTTTCCATGGGGCAGTACCCTGGTGTTATTTTCCATGTGTGATGTCTGACACAGAGTACCAAGTATCTGCCTCTTTCATTGAACATGAATAAACATATGAATGAGAAGAGAGTATGGCAAAACAGGAGGACCCTGAGGGCAAAGCCCTAGTCTGGGCAGCTTCGGCCAGACCAGAGACAAGGGACACTCACATATTCCACTTCCTTGGATGGATCACCCAGGCTGCCATTGGTGGTTGGGGCAGTGGTCTCTGTGCCCTCTGGCTTTTCCTGTGTCTTGTTTTCTTCCTTGGGCAAGCCTCCCTGCCCTGGGAGGGCCACCTCGCCCACCCCAAGGGCCTCGCTCTTGTACTGCTTGACGAACTCTTCCATAGCTTTCAGCTCATTCTCCACAAGTCCGCGGCATCGAGAGGGGTCCTGATCATAGATTGGGAGCTGGTGCATGAGCTGGCGTCGGCGGTAGAGGGCACCCTCAGTACCTGTCACAGGCTGCTTCTCCTTGGGGATGAGCTCCATGTACTGCAAGCCCTAGAGGGGGATAGAGTGGAAGAGACAATGTCACATGGCTGTAGCTCATGGTCATAGAAGCTAAGACACAATCTACTTAAAACAAAACATGCTGATCTTCTACTCTTAGCAGTGACTGAAGCACAAATACATGTTCCCTGTCTCCTTCTCTTTGTTCCTTCCTGTGGTGCGTGCGTGCATGCGTGCGTGCGTGCGTGCATGCGTGCGTGCGTGCGTGCGTGTGTGTGTGTGTGTGTGTGTGTGTGTACATGCTCACATGTATGTACATGCATGTAGAGGCCAAAGCCAACTGGGCTGCTGCTGTTCCTAAAGTGCCATTGTCTTATTTATTATTAGCCAGCTTGGCCCAGCCTAGAATCATTCCCCAGTCAACTGAGTAATGTTTTTTCAGGTTGGTCTGTGTGCATTGAGGGGGTGCCTTGATTGCTAAGGAGGGACCAGTGCACTGTGGGAAGTGTGTTCCTTGGGCAGGTTCCTGAGTAGGCTAGCAAGCAATGTTCCTTCACAGCTTCTGCTTTGCATTCCTACTAAGTTCCTGCCTTAACTTCCCTTAGTTATGAGCTGTGACCTGAAAGCATAAGGGAAATAAACTCTTTCCTCCCATAAGCTGCTCTTGGCTAGAGTATATTTTTCACAGTCACAGAAAGCAAACTAGGACATCCATCCACCGTTTGTTTGAGATGCGATCTCCCATTGGCCTCAGACTCATTGGCTACATTGGCTGGCTATCAAGTCCCAATGATCCACTTGTCTCTGCTTTTCCAGAGCTGGGGTTCCATGTGCCACCATGCCTGCTGCATAAAACTGAAGACTGAACTCAGGTCTTTATGTTTGCCAGCTACACACTTTAGTTTCAGAACTATCATTTCAGTCTTGTTGTGCTATTTTTTTTAACTTTAGTTTTTCATTTATAAGAAATAAACACACACACACACACACACACACACACACACACACACACACTCCCTGTCCCTTGTCAGAAATAGAAGTGCATAGGTAAGAGAAAGAATGCAAAGGGGAAATGTGTGTCCTGTAACCCTTATGTGCTGAGACGCTTCTGTATCTTTCCCTTGGTGCTAGAACCACGGATGTTTGTCTCTGTCTGAATTTACCACGCTGTGGGTCCAAGGGATGCCTGCTCTCTATGATGCTGTCTTCTGACTGACACATTTAAAAATTTTCCCTGGAGATTTAACCAAGCTAGAACACATTCTAGCCTGCCACTGTGATACCAGTTTTGATGGGTGAGAGAGAAACATTGACTTATAACTGTCAGGTGGCTTGCCATTTGCTCATTGACAAGGCATGACACTGTTGGCTGAGGATTGCTTTCTTTTGTTCTTCATTGCCTATGCACTACTGTGGTTTTCACTTGGTGATGACAATTGGGAAGAGAAAGGGTATCTGTTTACTCATTTCAGCTCCTATCAGAAAGAAATTGAAGATCACTTCACTTTGTTACCTGACAAGAAATGATGGTGACATCTAATGAGGTGCTTAATACTCATTGACAGCTCGACTGGTTTTAGAATCACCAGGGAAACACAATTTGTGGTGTGTTTATAAGAATGCTTCTAGGAAGGTTTAACTGAGGAAGGAAGATCCTCCCACATTCTGGTGCTACGTGGGCTATGGTTCTCAGAGTGAATAAAAAATCCAGTTGAAGACCTGCTCTCTCTGCTGTGAGATGGCAGAGGCAATGTGACCAGCCACCTAGAGTTCCTGCTGGTACCACTTCCTTACTATGAGGGGCTGTGCCCTCAAACTATGAGACATAAAAAAACAATCCCTTCATGAAAGTTGTGTTTAGTAGGTATTTTGCTACAACACTGAGAAAAATAAGGAAAGTAAGTTTGCCTGTGCTGCTAAAGCAAAATCACTATATTAAAGCTCTTCTCTGTTACTTGTTGAGCAGTAACTAGATGAGAAAACTGTTACAGAAGCAGGACAAGAGGAAGGTAAAGAGGCTGACCTCACTTGAACTGAGTCTGTATGGGACTGTCTTCTCTCTGCTCCTACAGTTTATGTGCTTTATTGTCACTTCTGCTGATGAAGATGCTCACAAAGGAGAAAGCCCAGTTGAATCTATTGTACATTATACTTAGAAGCTGTGGCCAACTCTCTCTCTCTCTCTCTCTCTCTCTCTCTCTCTCTCTCTCTCTCTCTCTCTCTGTGTATGTGTGTGTATGTGTGTATGTGTGTATGTGTGTCTGTGTGTGGTGTGTTCACCTTCTTCTAATGCAACCAATGAAGGTTTAGCTTATCTTAGACTGAATTCCTGATCCTAGGCATGCTAGCTGTGAAACTGCAGCTGCCTTCACTCTCCACCCCCCCCCACATGTTTCTCAGATGCAAAACTTAGCATCATGCAAGCCTGCAGGCTTTGGGATTTGGGAATAAGCCTCTGCCATGTACCAAGTTTCCTTTCCCCTCACTTTCTTTTCTGTGACCTTTCTCCTATACTTAGCGGCCATGTTTGTTAACTGACCCAGTGTGTGAGAAGCTTTTGGAAAAGTCACTAAAACATAGATTCCCAAGCACAAGTCCCCAGTTCATCAGGGCAGTTGTGGCACCCAAGGATCTACATGCTGCGGGTAAATCTCAGTCACTGAGGCAGAAAGTTGGTCTACACCCTTACGCTACTGTTATTGTTTGAATGTGGAATGTCTCCCAGGGTTCGTGTGTTCAAAACCTGTGTTCTTTGCTGGTGGTGTTATTCTGGGGAGCTGTAAAAGCTTTGGGAGGTGTGTGACTGAGGGGGCATGCCTTGGGATTTATTGCCTACTCCCAGTTCCAGCATTCATTTTCTCTGTTTCTTGCTCTACTAAGACATAAGCATTCATTGGCCATATGCTCCTACCACCAGGGCCATGGGCCATTCCTGCTACCATGGCTTCCCACCGTGACGGGCTAGCTCTTCCCTTTCAAAATGGTAGTCACAATAAGCCTTCTCAAGCTGTTTCTGTCATGTGTTTGGTTACAGCAGCAAGGGGGAAAGGACTAATATAACTACCTTTCAATGAGACACCAGCAAGAAACAAATGTATGAGATAAATCAGCTGGGATCCTAAGTACCCAGCAGGAAAACTGAATCAAGGCAAGTACCTTGTGCTTTGAGATTTTGAAAACTCTTATGTTCCAGGAAGGAGAAGTGCGTGACTATTGGTAACACCTTAGAGGGACTTGCATGAGCCTTTCCTTGCCTGAGGCATAGCCATAGATTCTCATTTTGATGAAAATGAGGCTCATTTTAGATTCACAGGCTTTGCAGTGCGGATATTGTTCCCTTCCAAATGGAACATTTTCACTTCATTTACCTCACGGGCAATACTCCTGATTAAAAGCAAAATAAATCTAGTTTAAAATTGCTTTTCTTAGAAAAGTATAATGAGATCATTGGGAGAATATGATATTTTATGGTTTATTAATTTTAAAATACATGTCAGCACCTCTAAGTGTAGAATCCATAGGGTCTCAAGTCAATAGCACCCCCTGTCTATTTGACTGGTAATTGTCTGAATGTTAGTGTTCACAGAGAACTTTTGTTTCCTTTATAGCCAGAGATCTTCTGCCTAGTGAGTCCCAGGGATGGGAAGCAAGGGTGTGACAAAGACTATGGCCACATACAATATGAGAAACTGAGAGGCAAGTTGTTTATTCTGGGTGACTCTTTTCTATCTCTGCCCCATCCCCCACTACCAGCTCGCCTGGCTCCCACTATCTATCCTCTGTGAACCCAGATGGCCTGAATCTTGCCACTTGGAATTATGGGAATTACAGGTAAATTTCGACTGAAAATCATAGCGAGAAGCTTAAGCTGCTGTCTGATATTGGTGAGCAGGGGTGCCACAATCTGAGTGCTGTGAGTCCCCCAAAGTTCGTGTGTTAACGGGTTGGTTTCCTGCTTGGTGTTGTTGGGAGATGGTGAACACCTGAAAGAGGTGGAGTGTAACAGGGCTTATAGGTCACATGGGGACAAGCCTTTGAAGTGGTGGAGAGAAACCCTGGTCCTTTCTTGCTTCCTTGCTGTGAAGGGAACACTCTCCCTACATTCTTAATGTAGTGTCACCTAGACCCACATGATCCAGAACCAGGAGCGCAAAAATCCTTTCCTTTTCATAAGTTGATTATCTTGTGAATTTGTCATAGTAATGGGAAGTTGAACAGTATGGGAGAAGAAGCTTGGGTGCGTATGCCCCAGGCCTGGTAGTCACTGGGCATTTTAATAAGTAAATTCTAAAGACGACAAGAACCATGTGCCCAATTGTTGGCTGTGTCCTAGCTTCCAGGCACCACCTCCACCTCCCATCTGAGTCTTTACTGGCATAAAAATGCTCACAGTACCCTTGGTCAACTCCAGGCATAGCTGCACAGGCCCAGTTGCTGTTCAAGTACTTTCCCAGAAACACAAGGTAGCCAGAGTCCTGGGATGGTGGGGGGCAGACTCAGCAACTAAACCATTTCCCCAAGTGCCTGACCCCTGTAGACCTCAACTTCATCATCTTCTAAGTTCAGGGCAGGCAACATAGTACCAGTAGGAGAGGATCTAGGCAACCTTGCCTGACTCTCCCTACTCACAACAGAGTGAGAAGTTGATGGTTCACTTCAGCTAACAGCTTAAAGAGGGTCAGAGGGGACAAAGGACTCTACCTAGCCAAGGAGGCCAAGATCCTCTAGCCAGCACAGGGATAAACAGATCCCCTGGGCTACCACTTAGCTAGTGCCCCATATGAGAAGGGATTCTTTCCGACCCTGTATTAGGGGGTAGCAAAGTGTAGTGGTTTCTTTTTTAGTTATTGAGAAATAACAAGTAGACTGCAGCATGACCGTCACTGAGGAAGCTCTCTAGAACTGAGGCTCAGTCCTTTGGGTGTGTAGGAATCATCTGGAAACAGTGAAGAGACTTTTGTGGGTTACTCAATTGCAGTCAGAGGGGGGATTTGCAGTCCAGGATGGGAGCCCTCAGGCAGGTTCTTTAATATGCATAGTGGAAACAGACATCCTAGGGTCAGATCAGCCTCTGTGTGGGCAATGAGTGGTGGTAGGGAAGGGGCTGTGACCATCAGAAGACAGGGAGACATGACAGCTGAATAAATCAATGTCTAGGTCAGGGTACAGAACTCTGGAGATGGCTTAGGACAGAGCTTTGTACGGCCAAGTCACCCACACAGACCCTCTTCAGGTGATTCCCAGGGAATATCTTGCCCCATTATTCAAAGTAGGGGTTTGGGAAGGTGGAGGCAAGAGTTTCGTCCCTCTGAAACACTTCACTGATTCCAGTTGTTGGAGCAGCCTAGGTGCAAGATTCATCACTTGGGGGAACAATTGCTTTTTTTGCTAGGGCACCATGTTCCACCAACTTCGGTGGTTTAACAGTGGAGGGAATAGGCCACAGTATGGTGGATCTTACCATGTCCCAGGACTCTCACAGTACAAAGATCTTATGTATCAGTTGACCCTTTAATTCTCATGGAAGCCTCAGAGAAAGGTACTGCTATAATCTGGGAAACAGAGGCACAGAGGGTTAAATAAGCCCTAGAATCATGATATATGGTAGTGACAGCTTTGGATCTAGTAGCTTGGGTCTCAAGCTCTTTTCTTCCATGTCACCTGATTTTGGGGTCTCCTGTGCCTTAGGTGTGTCCATTTCTTTGGCTTCCAGTACCTGCCCATCCCTTGCTATGAGTCCCATGGCACTGGTACTCACTACCTCTGCACTTATAGTATCCCTTATCAACTCTGGATTGCTTGTGGGGTATGGCTGCAAGTAGATTCTTGACTGGGCCTTGGAGAATGGGAGCTTTCCCTCCTTAGGAGCCAGTGTTCCTGTTGTAACTGTGTGGTGGCTCCTCTTCACATTGTCAAGAATCCTGCAAATCTACACTTGCCATTGGTTTGTGCTGTGGGGCTGATGGGTCTGGCCCTGCCATTGCTTCTATGTCTATGCTCATGACAGACATTGCTAGTCAATCCTTGATGAAGAGCTCACTCAGGATCCTTCTCAGCTCAGGCCTCCAGGCACTTACCATGGACTAAAACAGTATAGAATAAGATAAAATAAGAATAAGAATATGGAAGTCTGGGCCTCAGTGATATCTGGCACTGGTCTGGCTTTTGTTAGACCATCTTCTAGGTGTCTCTCTAGGAAAGTGGTTAAAGTCATATTACCCAGACTTTTAGGGAGAGGTAGCCCAGTTGGAAAGCCTCATCTAGGATTTATGAAATTCCTGGGGGGAATGTAATATTCTGCTCTGCATCTAGCAGGGACATCTCAGGTGGAGAGACTTCTAGAATCTATAAACATCAGCTATACTGAGAGCTAAGAGGCAGGCAAAGGGTTGTTTCCTGGGTTTTGCAGTAGAACACACTTGGGCTCTAGAGTCAGGACATGCAGCCCCCAGCTAAAGGCATCTCTTTTCTGACTTTTCTCTTGCTGTTACCTAAGGACAATAAGAGTTTTTTTTGTTTTTTTGTTTGTTTGTCTTTTGCTATGTCAATCACATGTCAACCCCAGGTGACAGCTCCCAGAGTGCTGTATTTCAGTAGGATGCTGGGGTGTAATGGGCTCAGTTGGGAGGCAGATCACTGCTGATGTCAGTGGTCACATTGGGTGTGAGAACAAATCATGAGGCATGAGACTTACAAGTCTGGATGTGCTCCCCCTTAAAATGGGCTGTGGCACACTCAGCCATAGTGGCTGTGACACAGAGGGAGTGGCAGACACTCGGAAGACATACATGCTGACTGCTCAGTGGATGCTGGCTTCCTCTTCTTTCTTTTCTCCCTTATTTCCAAATTAGTGGCCAAAGCCCACTCAAGCTTCTTTCCCTTCTTGGAGGCCTGCTTTCAAATAGGCTAACTCTCTTGTTTGCTTCCTCCTCCATTTACCAGTCCTAATAGTCTGGGCTAGGGTTGGGGTTGAAGCAACCTAGGCTTTGACAGGGGTGGGAATGGAGGCCTGAAATCAAGGCTTGGCTTCTCCTAAATCAAATCAGCTGGGCATCTGGCTAGTTGCAGGCTCTCTCTGAGCCTGTTTCCCTCTAACAATGTTTGCCTAAGACACTGGGACATTACACAAGGCTGTGGTTGAAATACTCTTAGTTTGGTGACAACTAGTGCATAGTAGTACGAGATACAAAGTCACAGGCAAGCTAATGGGCACCAGCTTGGAAGACTGATGGCGTTCTCTAGCTTTCCTTTTGGTAGGGAAGGGTGATGGACAACCAGATTCTGTCCCACTTCCAAAATTTAATTAGGCCCGGCCACTTGGTAATGAAAACAGAGAGGGGGAGGGGTGAGCAAAAAGAGTATTGACCTGTGCCAAAACTGAGACCGGCCAGCTGTGGGGCAGACAGGGGGTCTTTGTAACCAGGAGGTTTTACAAGGCAGCATTCATCATGGCCCTTCGATGGCTGCCCCTGATTAGATGGGGAGCAAATCTGGAGCTTTCACCAGCTGCTTCCTGATAGCCTTAGCCAGCTCTTTATGACTCGATGGCTTGTGTCCCACTGACTTGTGAGCACCTCTTGCTGGCTTGCACAACCTAGGCGTGGAGGGCAGAGGGGTGTCTGAATCCCACGGCATGTCCTGGCTCTGCCGCTGCACTGATGTCATCCTCTGTAGCCAGCCATCAGTCCCTGCTTCACAACTTGCAAGAGCCATTCTCTGTTTCTTGTTGTGTAAGGGAATCTGCCTTGCTGGGTGATGGAGTTCTCAGATACTTAAGAGCTATTCATTCCTTATTCTAAGATTAACAGCCTTCTATGTCTGAGGAGAAAGGACGCTTCCTCTGTTTTCCCATAGGCTTGTTGAGGGATCCAGATAATTTTATATGGAAATAAACATCTTGCGGAGAATAAAGAACATTCAGAGAATCATGATAAATATCCCTAGCTCAGAAATGAGGAGCCTGAAAGACACAGTGAATGCTCCCATATAGAACTGGAAAGCCCTCAAGAGTTCATATGAATGCCTCACTCCATTCTGTAGGTGAGGAAAGGCTGAGCTCCAGACTCTCTTTGCTTCATTATTACCTGATCTAGGAGCAGGGCTGAAACTACAGCCATTCCTACCTTATCAATGAACTTCAGGATTCTGCGTCACAGCTCATACTTAAGAGGGAAGAAAAATAATCACTCGAGTAGAAGAAGATAGTCTTACCAGTTTCTGGGTGACTCCTGGGGGAGCCCACTCATAGGTGATAGTGTCAAAGGTGGGGTCTTTGCCAGTGGCAATGGGGTTGGTCATGATCATGCGGTTTCTCTTATAGATGCGAATGCCGTCTCCACCTTTCACCCTGGCAGTAAGAGTGGCATACTTGGAGTCCATCAGCAGGCGCCCAATTTTCCGATCATCCTCCAGGTCAGAGCTTAGGCAGTGCTCCTCCTGGCTGCATTTACAAGACTTGCATATTTTCCTGGGGAACAGTGGAAACAAGTGAGTTCATCCTCCAGAGAAGAGGTGCTTCGGCCCTAACAGTAGCATCTACTGTTTTGAAATCAAGCTCGAGTTTCACTTTATTAACCTGAAAAGGATGGCGGTAGAGTGACAAGGCCTTTGGGACAGAAAATGGTATTGAGGCAGCACACCTGTCTTTTTCTGTCTAGCATTAGGGAACTCGGAATGCAAATATCACTCGAGAAGTTTGTGTGCCATGTTGGTTGTAAACATGAGTTGCAGTTTCCTCTTGGTGGTCACTATGTCAAGTATTAATTTACTCAAAATGTGTGCTGTGGATTGTGGCCTGAATCTGGCCCCTGACTCCTGACTTCCGTTTTACAAATAAAGTTTTATTGAAACACAGGCTTTTTTTTTTTTTTTCGTTGCTTTGGGGCTGGAAGGGCACAGTTGAGTATTTATAACAGAGGCCCTCTGACCTGACCAAAATATTTATTACTTGGCTTTTTAAAAAATGTATGCTAAATTCTCTGCTCTTAGGAATCATTAAAATTGTCTCCTATGATTCATGAGCTGCATAAGTTCTGGTCGAAATTCTTCAGCATGCCCACTGAAGTGAGATATGGTGGGAATTTCGTTCAGATTTGTGGCCAGAAGCCAGGGGAAGGGAGTGAACTGAGTAAATCCTCCCAGCTGGGGAGATTGATGTCCCGGGAGGGTGGCTCTGACAGGGGCCCGGGAGGGAAAGATACATTCTGGGGAAATTTCAAGTTCACTTGAAAGCCCCGGTGCCTCTCTTTGACAATTAATAAAAGAAAGTGTTTGGCTGTTTTGTGTCATGCTGTTAGGCTTTAGAACTCCAGAGAGTTCTGTGGTGTGAGAAGAAAAGTGTTCTTTCCTCCCTTCAAAGGCCTGTCACCAAGGTTTGCTGTGCAATGTCTCAGACGCCCCAGTGCATGCAATTTAAGAGATTTTGAAAGAAAGTGGGCAATGTGAAGACCAACTGCAGAGACAAGGATGAAGCATCTTGAAAGAGCCTGCTTGCTTTTACATCAGGCTGTCAGAGGTGTCATTAGATTGTCCTACATCCACGGTCCTTTGACCCCATCAGGTCCCTTAATGGGTGGTTAGCAATGTTGACAGTTCTCATGATTATGGCTAGGATGCATGATGGCTCTGTCAGTTAGTATATAGAAGCATGGGATGTGGACAAAAGCATCCCACAGTTCAGGCTCCCTCAGTGAAGCATCATCAGCCCCGAAATCCCAATGGTGTGTATGTGGTGTGTGTGTGTGTGTGTGTGTGTGTGTGTGTGTGTGTGTGTATGTGGTTGGAAAGTGCATCTCATTTGAAGAGGAGGTTTAACTGGGATGTTCAAGGATCTCACAATCGGCATGGCAGAGGGAGAGGGAAGTTTAACACAAAGTAGGAGAAGGTTGAACTGCAACAGAATCATGGAATACAGGGGTACTTCTGCTAACCCTAACTCACTCCCAAATGTGAGTAGGACACACACAGATGAGGGCCCAGTGTTCTGTGGTCCGGAGTCTGGAAAACATTGAGGTGAGAAAGGCTAAATTAAGCCCTAACTTTTGTTTAGTTTCAGGTTGTGTCTTGTGTGGCATGATGGACAGAATGTTATCTGGGGGTGCTTACATCCCGAGTTCACATTTGGTAGGCTGACATGTGAGAAGAGTTAAATCTATGGCTCAAAGGATGTATCCCAGCACCATAGGAGACAAAGGACCTTGCAGGCATTGCAGGATATATATGAGAAGTCTTTTCTTTTTGCTCCCACAGAAAGGAGTCCTCGGTTATGTATAAGTGGGCATCACATTCTCAGTTCATTAGACTCTCCTGCCTCTGATTTTGAGAGGCAGGCTGGGAGGTTGGTGATGGACAGGGATAATTGTTTTCACTTGAGAGATGACAACAGCAGACAGAAAAGCCTAGTGTGGGACACTGGAGAGCCTTGACTATAAGCACTTTCTGATCCATTTGATCCCCTGATCTCACTATAGCTCACAGGTGAAACTGGACATGGAGGCTTCTGTGGGCTGTGTTAGTTAATGTGGGATCCCGTGATGGTACCTAAGCATGTGAGATGAGGAGATGTTAAGAAACAGGAGGATGTTCTTTGAGATCTCTTCCAAATAACTTCTCTTGATATTCATGCTCTTACTGCTAGGCACATTGCTGCACTGCATCAGATGAGTAAGAAGACACCTTTCCTCTCTGCCTTAACTCTTTTCAGGTACCCACATTGTGAGGGGTGCATTCTCATCCCCAAAGAGCACAAGTGGCACTAAAGTGGCAAATCCTCTTCTCTTTGTGGATAACTGGGAATTGTATCAAGTTCTATATTAGTTAAGTCCACTGGTTGCAGGCTTTCCTTCCAAACCTGGTTGACTGAAGTTCAGTTATGGATATATCTGTTGGGATTTGAATATGAAATACCCTCCTTAGGCTCATGTGTTTGGACAACTGGCCCCAGCTAATGGTGGTACATGGAAGGTTATAAAACTTTAGGGGGTAGAGCTTTGCTGAAGGAACAGTGTCACTGGGGAGGACTTTAAAATTTTATAGATGGACCCTACTTCCTGTTTGCTGTCTCCTCTGGATTGCTGATGCAATACAACTGGCCAGCCTCATGCCTCCACTGTCATACTTTTCCCACCAAGATGGACTGTATATCTTCTAGAACTCTGAGCCCCCAAATTTCTTTTTCTCCTAAAGTTGCTTTAGTTGGGGTATTTATAATAACAACAGAAATTAAAGTAATACAGTATTTTCAACAATCTACTATGAAAACTGGGACTATATGGGAAGTGTGCAAACCTCCCACCCCCATGTTGGGACATCACTGCATCAACATGGGTTGAACGTAAGCTCCTGGTATGGCCAAGTGCAGGAAGGCAGGCACACTCCGTGTAGGACCTCCAAGTACAATATATGTTGCTCAAGAAATGCACTTGGTTTTAAAACCACAGGCAGGATGGACAAGGAAACATAGGACTTAAAACAATGCAGAGGCTTCTGCTCCAAGGAAGCATGAGGAATAGGGACAGACTTGTTCTGTCTCCATAAACAACCAGACAAACAACCACATACACTACAGGACCCTGTTAGGGTGCTGGAGAGCAGCAGCCCAAGACTGAGCCTTGCTGAGGGAACATTTACTCTCTGTCTCAGCTACGGAGACGATCTAGCTGTCCACAAAGAGTTGAAGAGATTCCTCAGCATTGTCCAGGACCCTGGTGGAAGAAAGATAAGGACTAGCAGAGTTGGCGCGATAGAGAAGTTAACTTCTCGCAAGGCTACACAATCTTCTCAAATCATTAAAAATCATTAAAAATGATTGCTGCTGAGAACAAGTGAAGGAGGCAGTTTTTAGAGGATAAAGGCCTTGGTTGTATGACTTGTTGGGTCTCTTCCATGGGGAAGAACATGTATGCTCCTCTGAGGCTGAAGTCTCAGGAAATAGAGTCAAGGAATGGGGCAGTTTCAAAAGCTCACAACCCACCAGAGTGCAGATGTTTAAGATTGAGAGGCTATGTTTCTTTTAAGCCTAAGTTCAAACCAGTCCATTTAGTAAATTCATCCCAATTACCCACCTTCCTTGTATATATTCGCAAAACTGAGAAATACTTCCTAGTGCATATTGTTTCACTTTTTCAATAAGGAAGGGTTTGCTCATTATTCAGTAGGCTGATTTCTTTTGAGATGGGGGCTCATGTATAGCAGATATTTTTTCAACTGCAGTCTCATCATAGAGTCAGCATCTTAGGAAACACCTCGGGAAGTTTGAACCATATTAAATGCCCAAGCTATGATAAGACATGAAGAACAAAAGCTCCTGGTTTGCTATAGAGTTCTATGGAGTAGAACTCTATACACCACTTTGTGGTGGCAGAGGCAGCCATCGGGTTGTACCCTGTACCACTCTAGAGCCACCATCCATAAGGGTGTTGATGTGAAGATTTCTAGGCCATTACGCTTACTGGCAGCCTCAACATTGTTTCAGAGACCTCTGTGATAAAGGACGAAAGGCAAATTCCAGTACTGTAGCTGGACCGGACACTCCTAATGTACAGATGTGAATCACAGGTCCTGGTCTTCCCGTACTGTGGACAGAATGCCTTTGACAGCCTGTGTGCCCGTGTGTGTGTGTGTGTGTGTGTGTGTGTGTGTGTGTGTGTGTGTGTGGTCAGAGGACAACTTTTGCTGTCGATATTCTCAGGTGCTGTCTTTCTTGTTATTTGAGAGAAGCTCTCTCATTTTTGCAAAGAAGGTTGTGCTGGAATTCGTCAAGCCTAGCCTGGGTGGTCAGCAAGCCCTAGGGATCCTCCTGTCTTTGCCTCCTCAGAGACATTTGAGTTGGGGAAAGGAAGTCAAGCTCTCATGATGCAAGGCAAGCACTTTGCTGACAGAACGGTCTTCCCCGCTCTACCTTTGACCACACCTAAGTTTAAAAAACCCACCCCAGAGACGCTGCTGAGGTAAGAGCAAGTCCATCTTCAGACCTGAGAGGGGATGGTCGTTCCCTAAAGGCATCTCTAAATGCATCTTCCTGTAGTTGTCGGTTGTGGCTTATATGTAAAATCTCTCCAACAGGTTCATGTGTTTGAATACTTGGTCCCAGTTGGTAGCTGCTTTTATAAAGCTATAGATGCTTTAAGAGGTAGAGAGCCTTGCTCGAAGAACTGGGTTCACGGGAGTGGGGCTTTGGAGTTTTCATAGGCCAGCTCTACTTCCCATCTGACCTTTGCACACTGTCCCACTAAAATGTGAGGAGTACCAACTGCATACTCCTGTCACCATGGATCCTCCTCTTTTCCATGGCAGATGGTATCCCCTCCAATTGTGAGCCAAAAGAAAACCTTGCTCTCTTAAGTTGCTTCTTGTCAGATGTTTAGTTACAGCAAAGCAAGCAAACGAACAAACAGAAAAAAACCAAACAAGCCAACGACAACAAAAAACAAAACAAGGGTATAATCCTTGCTGGACCAGATACCATTTACCTTGCTATGGTTTATGTAGCACAAAGTATTTTTCCTTACGCTCCTCAAGATCTTTAAAACATCCACTCATTCCTGAATTAGGAGATGCAGAGGCTCTCATTCCCCAGCTGCCCTTCCTAGCCCGAATCCTACACAATGTCAGCAGAGAGAACCACCCACGTTTTTGGAAAGAACAGTCAGGAAAACAAAAGCAGACAGAGTCTCCTTCACCAAATCTATTACCTCCATGAATGCGGCTCGAAGCCGGAGCACATCCCCTTGCACCGCAGACAAGCCACTCCTCTTGCGGACTGCTGCTGGCCCAGGGACATCTGGAAAAGGAGACAGAGAGAGGGTGTTTTCCTTCACACTGACCTCTGAGAGACTTGGCATAACAGCAAAGGGACTGTGTGGGGGCTCAAAGGGCTCCTGATCAATATGCTGCCACTCACTGTTTACTGGGAAGAGAGAAGAACATCCGGGAATGGGGCCATGGGCAGCAAGTGTTGAAGGGTGCGGCCCTTCCTAATAAAAGCTCAACTGGGGCTCACCGCCAGGCTCCAGGGCTGTCTCCAAATGCCAGGGCTGTCTGGAGAGACTTCTATGAGGGGTCATGTGCTCTTCTCCACACCTTCACTCCTTCTTTGAACTATCTATCACTAGAATGGAATCTTCCAGAGTGTCTCTTTTCCTCCATTGCCTTCTGATTTATTGGTAGTATGTGACTGAACCAACACTACTAGCACATACAAAGGAACAGGCTCCCAGACATTTATGACTCTGAGAAAGACTTAAATATTTTGCTAATGCACCCAAAACAACCTCTCAAGTATTTGAAATCTCCTTTGGAGGCAGGGCAACATAGAAGGCAGGTTTTATTATTCAGTACAAAGCCACGGGAAACATGCCTGTATTTTGCTGCTACAGATGCTTTGGTTAGATCCAGTAGCTCTCATGGTGTCCTCGAACCAGCAACCTTACCCATAAGCACACAAGAAATGCAAAAATCTCAGAGTCTAACCTGGCTCCTTTTCATTAGACTGCTCTTCAACAGAATTTCCAGAAATGTAGTACATTAGAATTGGAGAGGTGTTGGGTTAATGACGGATCTGCAGACTGAGAAACTTAACCTATCTTTCTCCATAGACTGGGGGAAGGGAAGACTTCAGAGAGGTGTGTGCACCATCTTGTTCTCATCAGAAGCAGGGCTCACCCTGTTAGAAATGTGAAGGAACAAGCCCCTCATTTTAACAAAGGCATGAACGATGGCATAGCATTTACTTACGTCTACTCTATGTCATGCATAGGGACTTTAACATTAGACTCTGTGTGCCCCAAAGGATACACAAGCCAGGGGCCATAGAGAGGGAAGCTCATACTTTTCACTCAATTTTGCAAACTGCTGCTGAGTAAAAGCAAGGGCTTGACCATTGAGCCAGACTGCAAGTCTAGCTATGCTAACTGCTATGATTTGGACATAAACGTCAGAAATATGGAAGAAGGTGTCTGTTAATAAACCCTTATGGGAGGAGCAAGTAGATCACCTGGGGATTTAGACCGTGAAGGTTGAATAGAGAGAAAATGGAGAGAAGCCTGGCAGTGAGGAGAGACTCGGAAAAAGCAAATGGTAGAGTGTATTCTGTGGTATGGTAATCTGAGTGTGTGTTAGGGGACATTTCTGGTTCACTCTGGTGTGTGTGTGTGTGTGTGTGTGTGTGTGTGTGTGTGTGTGTGTGTGTGTGTGCTGATTTCAGAGGACCAGGGTAGGTATTATTCCTTCTCAGGCACAACCCACATTGTTTATTTGAAATGACCTTACCCTGTCCTGAACTCACAAAGCAAGCTGAGTTGTCTGCCCAAGGTATCTGCCTGTTTCTATCTCTCTAGCTTTGTGTTGCCAGCATGTAGCAGCACACTGGCTTTGGCTTATGTGGGGTCTAGGGATAAAACTCAGGTTCTAATGCTTGTAAGTTAAGAACTTTAGTGACTTTTCTATAGCCCTCTATTTGACTTGCTTTTAAAAGACGTGTGTGTGTGTGTGTGTGTGTGTGTGTGTGTGTGTGTGTGTGTGTGTGTGTTGGGGGGGAGTGACCCTACCCTCATTGCCAGTGTTAGGACTCAGCACAGTGATCCTTCACAATGTCTTTCTCGTGCAACCAAATCTCCCTGCAGTGATGCCTAGCTCCATCCTTCTCACCCGGTGACTACCATTAACAAAACAGTTACCAATCTGCTTTCTGTTTTATATGCACAGGAATGGGCAGTCTAGTGGCAGGTGTTCAGAGGAGAGATTTTTATGACCCCAACCTCCTGAAATGGGTCTTACTATTTGATCTATTCTGGCCCCAGACATGAGATCCTCCTGCCTCAGCCCCTCCGGGGTTAAGATGGCAGATCTCTGCTAAGTGTGAGACTGAGGTAGCTCAATCTCCCTAAATTGGAGACCATTTTCCACAGAGAGAGCTTTGGTTTGGTCCTTAAAGCTGTTGACCTGTATCTGTTCTGGCATCCAATTCCTCTCCTCCTTGAATTATACCAGTTAAAATAGAGCAATCTTTCCACCCTTAACATTTGAGTGATTCCAAGTTTACTTAATTCAAGAATAAGGCTTCATTGTTGGAGTATTTCAGGTAGCCCTAGAGGCCTGGAAACAAGTCATCCTCATAGAAGCATTTCGTAAGTGGCCCAGCAGGCCTGAGCAGAACTGATCTTCTAATGAGGGGCTATTTAACCTTCCTTCCAGAAGGGAATTAGTTTTAAGGATTGATCTGGAGTTGAGCCTCAGTGTGGCTGCTGGCTCCTGTTTGGTTGAGAAACAGTGATGTAAGACAGTGCTGCTCTTCAGGATGTCAGCCTGTGATGGGGAGACCAGCCTCACTGTGCTGGGTCTGGCATTTATCAGCTATGTGTATGACTGGATGCTAGCCATTGTTCTGCCTTTGTAAAACGAGAAAACCACCTGGGTGGGGCTGCCTGGCTTGTGTTCCCTGACAAGCTCGTGGGAGAGATGTTACAGAGATGTTAGTGTAGCAGCAAGCCGGAAGTGAGGAGTCCATAACAAAGTACAAATGGCAAGCCAGATGTGCAAAGACTTCTGACCTTTGAGGTGCCAGCCTGTGCTAGATACAAGAGAATATGAGAGTGGGACCCTGTTTCAGGGAGAAGGGCCCTGGCAAGGGGTCAGGCTGGACTGGATTTTAACACTTTTGTTCCTCTCTTACTGTATAGGGTGAATGGCTGGGCTTGTCATATCACTCTCTTACAGACTCACTGGGATAACAGGAACTTAACCTGCCTCGTGGAGTTGCTAAGAAGGTTAATCAGAAAACTGCATGGAAAGGATTTAACACACAATTATTATGCACTGGGTATTAGTTATTGTTATTGGATCTTGTGAAAGACCTTGAATTAGTCATTCTTTAGTGTCCTTGGGGACTTCTGGGAAACTCTTTTTGGAAGGGCACACTCCATATGTTGTTTACTCTCTTTCTTCCTTATCTATGTGTTGCCTTTCTGGTTTAAAAGTAAAACAAAGGGGTTGGGGATTTAGCTCAGTGGTAGAGCGCTTGTCTAGCAAGCGCAAGGCCCTGGGTTCGGTCCCCAGCTCCGAAAAAAAGAAAAAAGAAAAAAAAGTAAAACAAAACAAAACAAGAAAACAACACAAAATAAAAGATACTACCAATACATGCTCCATGCTTTGTGATTAACTCATTAAACAAGGCTGATTTTAGCCTCTGTCCTTGAGAAACTCTTGGTTTCATTCAGTTTCTATTAATTAAATTTGCTTGTTGATGGTCTCAGACATACATATTCAATACACTGTCATTACTCTTGCTACCTAGCCTCTCTCATTCCCCCTCCCAATATGTCAAACCACCCTCCTTCCCTATAAATCTGTTTCTCACATCACATCATTTCATTTTGTGACCTACTGAGTTTCAACCAGCGTTTACTTATGTAACCATGGTTTGGAGCTATTCATTGGAGCCTGGTAGGTACACAAGAGAAAACAGTGACACACGACTTCTAGACTCTATCAGTAGTTGCTAGTTCATATAGAGGGTCAAGGCTCCATGAGCCCCTCTCCAATCCAGAACTGACCTCCGCTAGGCTAATATTATGCAGACTCAATGTACGCACTGCTGCATCAGACCTGATGAACTCTTTTCAGCAAAGCTGAAAGGCTTCTTCCTAACCAAGAAAGGCCACTGTTTTCAGGCAAGTGATGATGGAGGAGCTTTATCCTTGGGCCACACAGTCACAGTTGTAGAGGTATAAAAAGCAGAACTTAGCAACCAGCCGCTAGTGGGCCAGTCTTTGTGACTAAAAAGTTCTAGAAAAGAAAAATAAATGGACTTGCAAGGGAGAGTTACATGTGGGGAGTCAGGCCATGCACACAACTGGTTTCCTGACTGACTGTCCAACACAATACACAGTCACTTGTTCAGAGCATGTCATTCTCGGAGCCGGGCAGACCCAAGTATCTTCAACACAGAGAAAATGATGGCCTTGTTGACTGAGGAGTGGGGATGGCAATTAGCCAGAAGCAGAGCTCCAAAAAAGATCCGCTGGTTTATAAACAGTACAGTTCTCTGATGTAGATGCTGTTGACGGATGGCACCGTGCCTCCCAGCCTCTCCCAGTAGCTGAGAATAGAAACTTCAGGGAACCATCACTCTAATAAAGGTTTCTTAGAATGCAGTGTCTAATCTGTTGTTTTCTTTGGAATGGAAGAAAATGCATTTGGACAATAGGTTCTGGCTCTGGTGTAGTAGGATGTGGTACATGCAATGTAATGTCTTAGAACTGAATTGCTCATTTCTTTAAAGGACTTTGGTTAGTCTGGTAGCACTGACAGTGTATGGAGCAAGAGACAGGCTAGGGATTTTAGTCTCTTGTAAGCATTTGCTTTCTTGGTAAACTCCTAGAGGAAGTCTCTTTCTTATTATCTCTCTGTGTCTCTCTCTGTCTTACTGTCCCTCTGTCTATGTCACTGTGTGTGTGTGTGTGTGTGTGTGTGTGTGGAGAGAGAGAGAGAGAGAGAGAGAGAGAGAGAGAGAGAGAGAGAGAGAGAGAATACATTTGGAGGCCAGAGGTTGACATTGAGTACTTTGCTCTATTGCACATGACTTTATTTCCTGAGACACTGTCTATCACTGAACTAGTAGTTCACTAATTGAGCTGTCTGGCTATTGATTTCCAGGGATCCTCCTTTTCCCACCCTTCCCCACACCAGGGTTACTGCAACACTCTTCATTGCCTGGCTTCTATGAAAGTGCTTATGATGAAAACATAGGCTCTCATACTTGGCACTTTATGGTCTTCACCACCTCCTCTACTTGCCAGGAATTGTCTCAGTGACAAAACATCACCAGGAACAATGTAGAGTTGAGAGGAATAGGAATTTAAAGGGGAGATTGTAGTGTTGAATTCAGAATTAATGTGGGAATTAGAAAAGAGGTGTCCTGCCCATTCTCTTTCTTCTGTGGGACTCATGTAAAATCAAAAAGTTGCTTTTAAAGTGAGATACATATGTACCATTGCTTAAAATATTGTTGAAATGTTGGAAATATGACATAAAGATGGCTGACATAATCTTCCAATGTTATATAATGGCAGGACGACACTGGCAATTAGCTGTCCTGCCTCCTGTATCATTCAGAGACAGTTATTTCACTCAGCACTAAGGCTCAGTGACCCTGCATGCTGTCTTTTAGTTCTTGGCATTGGCAGTCAATATCTCTGTTTTTGAAACTTTCACCACTAAGATTAGGATTTATTGCCTTGGAAGGCATCAATGCATAAACTAGTTTTGTAATTGGTCATCCTTATTGTCCTAACATTAAGTTACCTATGAAGAATTGGTACCTTAAAGGGTTCTGAGCTGGTCCCAATATTTTACAGGTTCTCTCATTTATGAGTAGGAAAATCTCTTGATTATATGACAGTCATAGGCTTAACATTTGACAGTGGTCTGTTAGTGCTAGCACATGCCCTGTGACTACCTTGAGTAATATCTTCCAAACAGATGTTGGATTGTGATAGGACATTTTACAGAAAGTCCTATAAACCTAGGTGATTGAGGATTACTGGTTAACCAATTAGTTTAGCAGTGAACAGGGAGTGAAGTTGGAAATAAGTGGATCAGGGTGAAGTTATAAGATAGTCCAGAAAGAGCCAGTATTACATTCTGGAAAAAATCTTAAAACTATCCCACTACTATAAATACCCCGATAATAATAGCTTTATGGTCCACCAAGTGACTTCACTTCCTTAGTCATTCTTTCTGTTAACAATTAGGGTCAACCTTTGAAGACTGTTATTATTTCTGGTCAATAGATGAAGAACAACTTGCCCATTCAGAATGGTCTGGAATATAGCTCTCTAGAGGTAGAAGGGGCTTCTAAATCTATCCCCATGCGACACTCTGTTTTTCCCAATGATCATGGATGAAGCTTATTGAATACTTCTTTGTCCCAGGCAAATGCTTAGCATTTACATACTATAATACTTCATGTAAGAATTCCGTGAACCCTATCAAAGAGATACTTTTTATTACCTTCATTTCTAGATGTTAATACTGAGGTCCAGACATATTGAGTCACTTCTCGAAGATCCAAGAGTCTAAGTGACTGAGTCATGATGTTGTACCAGGCAGGTTTTGTTTTAATGCACACGTTTAGCCAATCTGCTATAGAGTATTCCATCAAAATTATTGTACTTTATACTTCACATTCCTTATCTTGCTTTGTCTTTATAATGATCTCAGGAGGAAGCTGTTTTCCAATTTTCTCATGAGGAAAACAAGTCCATATAAACTGTCTTACTTCCTAGGACATGGTTCACACTTGGATTATAAGACTCTAGATCTAACTCTCTACTGTATCAGAAGTCTCCAGACTCCAGGCAGCTTCAATTGAAGGCGTCCTTGATTCTGGGAATCTGGGTATAAAAGGAGGGAACACACGTCTGTATGATCATGAGGTTCTAGGAATGTTTGAAAAATGAGCAATAGGATAGGGTTCAGGTCCAGTTTCCTTGACCTCAAGATTTCTATCATCTACTCTTGATTTGATCAGTAAACCAAAAGATGTTCAAGGTGACGGATAAACTTCAAGTACAGAAGGGAAGGTAACAGTCAGAGGAAGTGGATCAGAACCATGGGTCACACATATTCTGCCCTTTCCTAGAAGCTGGGAAAAGCCCCAGGCTGTTAATACTTAGCATAGCATCATAGAGCTGTAGCTTGTTCTGGACTCAAATGATGGAGATGATGGTTTGGGGGCTAAAACTACTAAAAACCTACTGTTCAAAATTGTCATCACTTAATGAAAATAAGAGGTAAATAACTTCCCCCTAAACCAAGAAGGAAGTAATTTCTGGGTTTACCTAACTCTTAGGCTCCCAGGAGGTTGATGGGGTTCATTCCACAAAATTTAAATATATCCATTTTTGTTTCTATTTTCTGTTGCAGCTCAAAATCTTTTGCTATTCACCTGGGCCTCTAGAAATCCTCAATGTACATTCTACGCCTTTTTCCCGCAGAGTTATATAACCTGAGACCTCCTGAGAGTTATATAACCCTCAGAGACCTTCAAGCTCACAACTGGTTTGGGTAGAGCTTCCATATTTCCTATAATAGCCAGAAGTAATAGAAGTTTGAATAAGTATTGATATTCCTCATTACCTGTTCATACTATAGCCATGGATTCAACCAATCTTGGATAAAACATATTAGATAGAGGGTTTCATAATATGGCTCAGTGGTTAAGAGACAACCTTCTCTTCCAAAGGTTCAGTTCCTGAATCTACATGGATGCTCACAATCATCTGTAACTTCAGTCCCAAGGGATCTGATGCTTTTATTGGCCTCTGAGGGTACTGTGCACACCTGGGGCACAGACATACATACAGGCAAAACAACTACATACATAAGAAATAACACTGGTGCTAAGGGAGGGGGAGATGTGTTGGATCCCAGGAGGCTTTCTGGCTGCCTAGGCAGGTCAAAATGGTAAGCTCTAGGTTTAGTGAGAGACCCTATCTCAAAAGATAGGGTAGAGAGTGATAGAGAGACAAGTCAGTGCACCCATGCACCCATTAATCTCCACACACGCCAATAGCACATATGGAAACACCAACATGTGCACATGCAAGTACATACATGCAAACCCATATTTCTGAGCTGCAGATTCAGTTTACAGAAGTCCCTGGGTCCTATTCCAATATAGGTGTTATATTGTACATGCTGAAAAAACTAAGCACTCGAGAGGTAGGAGCAGCAGGATCAGAAGTTCAAAGTCATTCTGAGGCATGAGAGGACTTTTGAGTCCAACCAGAGCTAAAGACTTTGTAACAAAAATAATAAAGTAATACTTGGAATGCAAGAGTTTCCCCACATTATGAGAAGCACCATCTGACTTTGACCAACTGTAGCTGGTGCACAGGATGATTTCAACGCATACAAAGCAACCGAAAAAGAGGGAAAACAGGCTTTACCCAGAAGCCCAAGTCAGGCATGACAACCACCAGCTCTGTTATCCATCAGTTGTGATCTCAATCTGTTACTTCAAATAAGATTTTAATAAACAATACACAAAGTTTTCCACCCATAGAATTCTAAGCACTAGACCAGCAGAGCTAATCTTAGTTTGTTTAGTCTGTGAAGTTTCATCCTCACTACACAATTCAGTGAAAAGATATCAGGATTGCAGGGTTTTATTCTCATCCATGCTTATCTTGATGAAAACTCAAAATGGCCAGTATGGAGACCATAGGAGGCCATACTTGCACACCAGGGAAGAGAGAGAGGGAGTAGAGAAGGAGGAAGACGGGAGGGGGAAGGAAGGAGAAAGGGAGGGAGAGAGGGTTAAAGGGAGGAAGGGAGGAAGGGAGGAAGGGAGAGACATAGAGAAAAACACATAGAGAAAGGGAGAGAGAGGGAGAGGAAGAGAGAGGGAGAGAGGAAGAGAGAGGGAGAGAAAGATTGATGCAAAGAAGGCCCAGAATGCCTGTTATGAGTCCCATAATAAAGATGAAGCCTTTGACACTGTCTGTGTAAGACTCAGCATGGCTCTAAAGGTACAGTGTGCAGTCATTTCTATGATTGCTTCCCTGTCAGGGTGGAGAACTTTGGTCAGATAGTCACTCAAGTAAGGGGAAGGAAAGCAGCAATTTCTATGCACCCCCTTATCCACTGTCATGTTCTGAGACAGTTACTTCAAGGCCTGCTGACTAGTGGAACCCTCTAGAATACACCCTGTACTTGTCCATATTTGGGAAAACAGGATTCTTTTGGTCATGGCCTAAAGCTCTTTTTTGGGGATTTCCCAGAACCTGGGGAGGTGAGTGAGGAACAAAGCAGAATGTGAACAGACAGCAACAGTTCTCGGTTTGACAGCAGAAAAGGTGAGGGGGGAGAGAGAGAGAGAGAGAGAGAGAGAGAGAGAGAGAGAGAGAGAGAGAGAGAGAGAGAGAGAGAGAGAGAATATTCATTTTGCAAAAAAAAAATCCAGATGCAAATGAACATTGTTATGTATGCTAGTCTGTCCCCACATTCCTAGGTACCCTACCCTACCCTTGGTCTGCTCCCACTGGGGCACAGGAGGTCTGCCTGTGGAAGAACTGACCAGTTCTTCAGAAAAGAGCAAGACTATACTTCCAATACAGACAGTGTGCTGTGAATGGTTTTATCATCACTATCTGCTGCTGCTGCTGCTGCTGGTGGTGGTACTACTTTGGGTCTTGCACTTTGGAGGTAACTTACTTCTTATTTCAGTGGTTGGGACACTGGACAGAACTGAAGTCTAGACTTTTGTTAAGATCACTGAGGTTCTTATGTAGGGGAGTGAGAGAAGCCTTCTCAGTCAGACCATCCCCCCCCCCCAACACACACACACATTGCACTTCTTAAGAAAATAATAAACAGCAGTGGTTCACCATGCAGCTTGCAGACACGGATCTCATCTGAGCCCAGGTTTATTATCTCCTAGATGGGTCTCTCATCCTCTTCAGTCTAGAGCTGGGGAGGTGTGTGTGTGTGGGGTCACTAACCTCAGAAAGGGCAGAGGTCTCAGTCAGTGGTAGCCTGAGGGGAGAGGAGGAAGCTAGCCAGCAGCATTCCAGGGAAAAGGAAGGGCGTGGTTTCCCTGTGTTGGAGGACAATGACTGTGTTTGGCACTTAAACTTGCAAGCTGGATCCCTGTCAGGAAAGGTGTGAGTGTCCTGAGATGACAGCAAGCAAAGTCAGACTTCCTGAAAATGTGCCTTTCAGGGGAGGGCAGTCCATGCACTATGAGTGACACAAGGAACTTAGATTCAGCCTCACTGAGAGAGAACCGGCACATGGAAATTGTGTGTACATCTAGTAATGTCTACCTGCTCACACAACCCCTTGAATATGATAGACTGAATGCTTGCTTAGCCAAAGTAGAAAGTTGTATATTTGTTTTCCTTTCTTTCTATTCTTTTCAATAATTTCACTATTATTAGGAGATGGGAAAAATGATAAGACCTTCATCCAAGGTTTGGCAGTTCCTACAAAGTCCTGAGATGAGAGACATTAAGGAAGAAGAAATGTTTCAGACAGATAAGTCCTCTCTCCTCTGTCTTCAAGAGAGCCCTTGAAAGTACACGCCCCATATGTGGTCTCCATGTCCTCTGAAGGTTTCGAGATTGGGGTCACATTGACAAAAGCTTTAGGGCAAGGTTCAAAGTCCCAACTTATAGGTTTGAGAGATTCGTTGCTGAGCGACCAGCTGAGTGGGGACAGTATGTGGAAAATCTAGGAACTCAGTGGTCCAAGCCCTGAACACAGACAGTTTTGTTTAACTTTCTATTGGCAGGGTGCAAGCTATGGAGATGGGGGGAGAAAGAAAGCCAGTCTCCTTGGCTGCCAGCAGCTTGCTGATAGCCCATGTTTACACATTGCAGTATCCAAAGCAGGCCCAAAAGTCTTATTCCTGAGATACCCCACTGTATTGATAGGATAAGGTTTATAAGACTGACCTCAGATTTTCCTTTGGCCTCAGCTGCCTTTGAACTAGCTACCCATGCTGCATAGGATAATATGAAAAGAGAGATGTACCAAGCATAGAGGGTCCTCTCATTGGTACCATCCTCATCTTGTACCTAGACCAGTGGTTCTCAACCTTCCTAATGCTGCAACCCCTTAATGCAGATCCTCACTAAGACAGTTGTGGTGACCCCCAACCATAAAATTATTTTTGTTGCTACTTTATAGCTGTGATTTTGCTACTGTTATGAATTGCAATGTAAATATGATTTGCAGATGTCTTAGGTGAGCCCTATGAAATGTCCTTGTATGGGGTTTGCAAAGCTAAAGCAGCTCAGGTTAGACTCAAACTCTGTGCATAGTGGATAACTTTCAACTCCCCTTGCCTCCTCTCCTGAGCTGTGGGACTATACGTCAGTATCATCTCTCATGTTGACTGTAGCATAGGGAATCGAACCCAGGGCTTTCTGAGTGCTAGGCAAACCCTTTACTAACCGAAATGCTATATCCCTGCCCTCAAATGCCCCAGAGGACTTTATTTTTAAGAAAAAATTTTATACTATAGTCCCAGCTGGCCTAGTCTATATCCAGGCTAGCCTAAAATTTATGCTAATCTTTCTATCACAGTTGTCTCATGAACGGGATGACAGGTATGAGATATCATACCCCACTTGGGAGTTTGTTGTTGTTTTGGGAAGTGCTGGTGATTTGAATCCAGGGCCTCATGTACACTAGGCAAGCCCTCTACCAGGGATCTACAACCCTAACCTACATCCTCGTGTTTTCTAATGGATCCTTTGAGACACTCCCATTCCTAGAGGGTGGGCATTGGCTAATGAGGGGACTCATGGAGGTGAAAGCTAACCTCAATTCTGATCAATGCCCAAGTGCTTCCTCCTCCCACAGAGCCCTTTCTTAGGAATCTTTTTCTTCCTTCCTTATGACCTGTAGCTTTGGGGGCAAATAGAGCACAGCTATATAACTCTCGCTGTGAACCAGAAGTTATCTGACTCCCTTGAGACTCTCATCCAAGTAGCTTGGAGAAAGTGAAGATAAGAAAAAATAAGGTTCTTTTATGGGATCCCTTCCTCCCCCACCCATACTTCATAAATGAGAACAAGCTGCTGGTGTTCCTGGGCCTGATGACTTCAGGTTACGCATGGAGTCTAATTCATTTCATGCTTCTTAGATTTCATCTCTTCATAAACTTGGTTTCCAGTGTAACCTGTAGTCTTAAGGTTATCCCTGCTCATTATACCTTCTAGCTTGGTGAAACACTTGTAAATTCAGTACAGTGCTATCTTAGGAATTTAATTCTATAAGAATATAATTTTGTGTCTGTGCGTGCATGTGTGTGTGTGTGTGTGTGTGTGTGTGTGTGTGTGTGTGTTCTAATTTTCAGAGCAACATGCTTCTATTTGGCATTAGCTTAGGAAAGAGGGAGTTGGAGAAAATCAAACAGGAAGGTTTTAAATCTTGTCTGTCTGAATCTTAATATCTTGAAAGGAAACATGCTGTCTAAATGTGTTTTGTGGCCCAGTTATTAAAAAGTCTGCAGGCTTCACTACGCAAATGCCTCCTGCTAGGAACCTCGAGCTTAATTGTAAGTTAGCTCATTGACAATAGAAGCATATGCACACACACACACACACTGAGAGAGAGAGAGAGAGAGAGAGAGAGAGAGACAGAGAGAGAGAGAGACAGAGAGAGACAGAGAGAGACAGAGAGAGAGAGAAAGCTTAAACCAACATCAATGCCTCATTGACAGAATAACAGTGTTTCAGTATGCTGCCTTTAGTGAGGTGTTTTTCTGGTTTCAAAGGGCGCTCTTCTCATAAATGGCTCCTCTTTGCTGACATTAAAAAAAAAAGAACATTAAATACAGCTTTTGAGCCCTAACATTTCTTCCTTCCCTTGACTTCCCCACTGCATAATGGCCTAGTTGTACACTAGGTAGAGTTCACTTCTGTATGCAAGAAAGCCATAGATCCTCAGAGCTGAGAGGGCCTAAAGGAGTTAATAGGCCAATTTTTTTCTAAGCCAAGTTTTATAAAACAGAAATTAGACCTAGGCATGGTGGCTCATGCCTATAATTTTGTAATCCTGTACTGAGAAGGCACAGGCAGATGGATCTAGGCCAGAATGGTCTATATAGGGAGGGGGTGTCTATGTTTCAAACAAACAAAAGCAAAAGAGCTAGCTTAGGGGGCAACAGCTTTTGTCACACAAATGTTCTAACCTGAGTTAGATTTAACCTGAGAACATTCTTGGAGTCCCTGATGGAAGGAGAAACCAACTGTCAAAAGTCTTCCTGTCTCTTACATATGTGGTGGAGCATGTGCATTCCTGTACATATGAACATATGCGTGTGGGAGTACACACACACACACACACACACACACACACACACACACACACATACACACACACACACCAAACATACCACAACTACAATGTACTTACCCACCAGTACATCTCTCTCACACACACACTAATAGTGATAAATAAAAATAAGTAGAAAATAAAATCAGTGAAAAACAAAAGGCCAACTGCTTAAACAACCAAGAAACAAACATTAAGTGTCCATTCACTTACAAGTAACTCACTGTGGAGGCCTAACCCTTGAAGCTCACTAGACACAACTTAAATGATTAAATGACAGACCAAAACTGTAGTTTTGGCCCAAGAAAATGTCACATGTAACTGTCACATGTTCTTGGAGAACTTGACTTTTGCTTCTTTATAGTGCCCATCATGGTGAACGCTAACTTTCTGTCGACTGTGACAATCTTTAGCAATGCTTTCTGCTTGGTTGCAAGTTTTAAGAGGGCAGACTCCAGCCAGTGCCCCGAACAACCTTGTACCATGTACCTTGCACATAGTAGCTCCCTAAAACACACACTGGTTTTGATAGCCCCTTGATAGCATCTTCAGTTTTGTCCTCTGTCTTTCCTTCTTGGCATCCAAAGCTAATGGATGAGATGGTCCTCAACTGCAGTGTTAGACAGTTGTCCCCTTCTGAGCCCTACTGAGCTGCCCCTTCTCCTCCCAGGTTACACCACCAGCCTTCCTCCCCTACTGGACTCTATCAAGTGGTTTCATATCTCCCTTGAAGCTTTTCCCTCTAACCTCCTCAGTTGCTGGACCCTGAATATAGACAAATGGAACTGTCCCTTATCTTCTTTTGGATCCTGATCCCCATTTATGGTGTCTCCATCTGTCTAGGTACCTGGGTCTAGTGCCAAATTCCAGTCATCCACTCAAGGCCAGTCAACTTGGAAAGAACTGTTCTCCTTGTTTCGGAGTTGGAAATTTCCTTACAGGGTGGTCCATTCTACTTCATGCCATTTCTTGAATGCCCAAACCCAAGACTTAAGAGACACTCCCTGGACAGAAAGGCTCCATTCCATTGCTATCTTCTGGAAAGTGACTCACAGGAGAGGGAAGAGGAGAGCACATTTCTGTAGTGAGTCTCTGTTTCAGGGTTTTCCATGAAATAGAATATATACAAGTACCGGGAAACTGTGAAACCCCAGGCCAATCCATGAGCTTTGTTAAGCTGTGCAGATGTTCCCTGGCATTTCTGGTCTTGGCGCGTTACTTTGGAATATCTCTTTATCAGCTCCTGCTGTCGGCTGCTCATAGAGTGCTGGAGAAGTTCTGTGCATGTTGGAGCTTGTGGCATTGAACATAAACTCTGAACACTATTTGTGCCACCTACGTAACCCTGGCAAGCACTTGCTTCTCTTTCAATCTCTGATTTTCCATTTTAATTATACTTTCGTATTTTTGGACACAGGATCTCATATATCACAGACTAGCTATGTAGCTGTAGGTGACCCTGGACTTTGGACCCTCTTCACCTCCTGGACATTGGGATTATGGGTCTGCACCACCATATTCAATTTTATTATATGTTTTGTGTAATAGTGTTGAGACTAAAACCTAGGACCATCCATGTATGATAGTCATGCAACCCTACTACTGAACTAATCCCCGGTCCTTTTCATCTTTAAAAGTGAATTATAGTCTTTATCAGCTCTATGGGGTGGATGTTAAGAATTACACATGATAATATGTGTAAGATGTTTTGGAAAACACAAAGTGTTTTGGCGATCAGGGAGAAATCAAACATCGGCTGTTTACAGAACCCCATCTTCCTTCTTTGTGGACTTTGTATTCTACATACCATCTGTGTGACTAGATACTTATTTATAGTCACACACATCACTTTTTGAAAACTTGTTTCTTGAAAAATAACTTTACCCATGAAGTGTATTTAAGATAGAAAGCGCCATAGACATAGCAAAGGGAGCTGGACGGCAGGTTCAGTGGTGAAGAACATAGGCTGCTCTTTGAGAGGACCTGAGTTTGGTTCCTAAAACCTACATAGAGGCTCACAACCATCTGTAGCTCCACGTCTAGGGAACCCAACTCTCTTTTCTAGCCCCAGGTGGGTACCAAAATTCAGTGATATTCAGACATACAGGTAGACAAACCACTCATATAAACAAAATGTAAACATAGATAAATCTTTCTTAAGATATACTAAATAATGAAACAGCTTTGTTAAATTCTGATTATATGAAATTACCTTCTGAACACTTTGGGTCTATGAACTGTGATTTTAACCTGAATCTGGGTTAAGTGTTTGAGAAGTCAGACATTTTAGTACTGGAAGGAGATTTTCTCCCTGATAGACTCAGAAGGATTTGAGATCTGAAAAAGGAGGTAGGTTTTGGCCAATTTCATCTCTATGTATTGACTAAATTCAACCCATGACCAAATTCATGACCTAGACCTCAGAAATTTGAAAACACACTAGGAAAGGAGGGAAGAGGTGGGATTGAATTTCCTATCCCTCACCTTTATTAATGATTGAGTCTACAACTGAAGCAACCATTTTATCTCTTTGAGCCTTAGATTACCCTCTTGTAAAAGCAGGCGCTTGAAAAGATAAGGGAAACTATGACCTGCTACAATGCATGGGCCATTGCCTATGCTGCACAAGAAAGGCCAATAGACATTAGGCAAGAACAAGGGCTCTGATTCCGTCTTTCACATGGAGAGGAAGGCAGGGTTGAAGAGCCTGGGTCCTGAGGAATAAGAGATGGCTGATAATAAACTAAGAAGGTGGTTTGGTGACATTTATTTACCACTAAAGAGAAGGGGGCCTAGATTATGGGAGGCCTGAAGTAAAAAATGTAGAAAAAAATAGAAAAATGAAAGTAATAATTTGTAGCATTTAAAGGTTTTTGGTCTGTGTGTGTGATGGATGTTTATGGATTTGTGTGTGTGTGTGTGTGTGTGTGTGTGAAAGAGAGAGAGAGAGAGAGAGAGAGAGAGAGAGAGAGAGAGAGAGAGAGAGAGAAAGGTAAGAAGAGAGAAACAGCACAGAGGACAGAGAATAGCTTACAGCATCATTTCTCAAGTACTGTCCACCTTATGTTTGAGATGGGGGTCTCTCACTATCCCCCAACTTTCCAAGTGGGCTAGGCTAGCTGGCTATCAAGCCCCAGAGATCCAGCTGTTTCCACCTCCCACGTACAGAGAATATATGAGCATGTCAACATCCCTGGTCTTTTTTTAAAACATGGGCTCTGCAGCTTGAACTCAAGCTTTCACGCCTGCACTGCACCAGACAAGTGATCTCCACATCCTACACTTTTTAAAGTAATATTTTAAAACATCAACTAAGAGAACTTTTACCCAGCAAATTTTTAATTGAGTTATCCATGCTTTTAAAATACTATTCACCATGCTCAGTGTGGTATTGAAGGCTTGGATAAAGTTATAAAGCACTAAGCCACATTGATACTAAGTTGTTTTTTTTTTTTTATTTAAGGGTGGAATGCAGGCTCAGACTCTTCATGATAAGAAGAAATACTATGATCCAGAGACTTCTTAACATCTCTTGCACTTCAAAGACTCTACAATTGGCAGTGATTCTAATGTTTCCCTAAGCTTGTCAAGGTGGCTACAGAAAGACAAGCGTCCACAAATCCTCACAGATGGAGGTTTTCCACTGGCCTATTTTGGTATAAATATTCATCAAGGGCAGAAAATTAAACTAGATATGGGTCTGAGTTAGAAGTGGTTTGGCCTCAATTTCAGCCAGCCTTCAGTCATCCCTCAGGAGGGCCAGATCTTCTGAGATGTGACTGCTGTTGTTTGGAGACCGGGGCCAACTGTCTCCCCAGCCTATGGAAATCCCTGGTTTGTTCTCAGGGGACCTTTGGCTGGGAGCGGGGGTTGCTGGGTTCACAGGAAGGCCCGGTTCTTTGGAAACTGGAAGTGTATCAAGGTGTGGCTGATCTGCATCCTGTAAGGATTGCTTTGGAAGATAAGTTTGAAGGATGATACACATTTGTAAAAAATTCTCAGTTTGATTTGGTATGCCTCTCACTTTAGTTTCCTTTAGGTCTTAAGATGTCAAGGGCTGACATCTAGGTGTCTATCTGCCTCTACTCCTGCATCGTACTCCTCCTCGCTGTCTCTGGTTTTGGCTCATCAATGTAAAGGCCTATGAGTCAACAGCACAGCCACATGGGGCCCCACGGAGGAAGAGAAGGGAATGGTCTTCGTTTTCTCTTCCATATCTGTATCATACCATCCACTCTCATGTTCTATTTTCCTTCTTAGCCACTCAAGATGACTGTGTCTGTCTGGAGAGAGGGCAAAGCTGCTGTTTCCTTACTCTACTCATCTTTTCTTTACTTCCTGCTTGCCTTACTCTCTCTATTCCATCCACCATACCGCCAAGCAGCCCTTCCTGTATGCCTCAATAACAGGGAGCACACAGAGGGGACTGAGGCCAGGTGGAGGATTTCAGCACAAACAGGATATTGTGGTACAGGAATTAAAGCAAGCAGGACAACAATGGCAGCTGTCCCTGGACCACTCTGAAGGTAACACATGTGCTCAGTAGGAAAACAGATGGGAGTTAGGAATTCAGAAGTTTGTCCTGTTCCGAATTGCTGGCCTCATGGAAGATGGGTGTATGGAGAATAAGGTCCTCAAGCGGGGGTGCGAGCAAGAAAGTTCTGTTTGTGGAACCCGTGGCAGATCATTCAGAGGCTGGATACTCTCAGGTACATGACTGAAGAGGGACCACCAGAGACATGGTAATTCTGGACTAACAGAAGCGAGCTCTAAAAGCCCCACCAGCAACTCCTTGAGACAGACTTCTTTAATGTGGCATCCACCAGGCTGCTACAAGCATGGAGCCATCAGTCCCATTGTCCCTTGATCATCCATTCGTGGATCATCTTCTTTACATTTAAATACTACCTCTTCAAACCTTTAGCAGTACTTCAAAGTGAAATTTATACAGCCTTTTCCCATGTTGTTGTCTGGGTGTGTGATACACACGCATGTGTGTGCACGTGTGTTTGCTATGGTTTGCGTGTGGATGTCAGGGGACACTTTTGTGTATTTCTCTTCACTTTTCACCGTCTTTGAGACAAGGCCTCCTGCTGTTCACTGCTGTATTTGCTAGACTCGCTGGGCAGTGGGCTTCTGGGTCTCCTGGATCCAACTCCCACCTTCCAGAAGGATCACGGTGATCGCACCTCTGTGTGCTACCGTGCCTGGCTTTAGAGTTTAAAAATATTCAAAAATCTCAAGTATTCCCTTCATTGCTTTATATGCATATTCCCTAAAACCACTATCAGATAAAATGCAGAAAGCCCACATTCCACAAAGTTCCCAAGTGCCCCTTTCTTGGCAATCACCACTTTTTAGAAAGATAGCTACTATTTTGTCTTCTGTCCTTGTGGGCTTCATTTTACTCTGTTCAGAACATTATACAGGAGAAACTCTGTGGTATTATGTAATTTTGCCTGTTAATTCCTCTGTTCGAAGTGTTTAAGATTACCCAGGTGGTTGAATACATTAGATTAAAAAAAAAACTATTTAGCTTCTGTTATCTAAGTAGCCATTCTCATGCTGACGGGGATTATAATTGCTTACAAGGGCTGCTGTAGATAGAAATCTTTCCAGGCACTCTTGTCTAAGTGTTTATGGTGGATACCCATGGTCCTTTCTCTTAGACATATACATAAAACTGTTACAAGGTAGACAGATATTAAATCCCACGAGGAGCTGCCAGCAGCTTCTAGTTGTAGTATCATATTGTAGTCTCCCTGGAAACGTCACGTGACTTCTAGTTGCTCCACTTCTTTCCCAGATTTGGTAATGTCTGCCTTAATTTTAGCTTTCCACTGAGTATCCAACACAATCTCATTATGCTCTTCCTCTGTATTTCTTAGAGAAATAATGATGTCAACCCCCCTTTTTCTGCACACACAAGTTATTTAGGCCTCTTCTGTTGTGATGTACCTGGTCCAACCTTCGTTTTTCAGGATTGGAGACATGGCTTAGTGATTTAGAGCAGTTGTTGCTATAGCAGAAGACCCAGACTCAATTCTCAGCACCTACATGGTAACTCCCCAGCTACATGGAATCCCAGCTCCAGGAGATATGATGCCCCCTTCTGGTCCTTGTAAGCACCTGTATGTGCATAGCACAATACTAATATGCAGGTACCTATAAACATACTTAAATAAAATTTTTTTTTAAGTCGGCCATCAAGAATCAGTTTGTGGAAGTTATCTATATATTCTGGATACAACTTTTTGTCAAAAGCATCTATGTGTACAACACTTGGAAAACTTTCTCTTTGTGAACAGACTTTCACCTTTTGGTGGTGTCTTTTAGTGAAAGCAAGGTAGTTTTGACAGACAGCTCTCTTATCTTGATCATGGTGTCACTGTTCTAAGAATTTCAGATGGAAATAAACTATGACCATTCTGCAACAAGCATGAAGTTTCGATTCCTAAGATGGGCTTGGTGGAGCACGTTTCTCAGCACTGGGGAAGTGACGACAGGTGGATTCCTGTCGCTTACTGCCCCACATTGTGTCCATGCATACACACACACACACACACACACACACACACACACACACCCACACCCACACCCACCCACACACACACACACACACACACCCACACACACCCACACACACCCACACACACGTGTGCTATTGCTACTACAGTGCTTTAATAAGATTTCTTCTTTCCTTTCTCAGTCTTCTCAGGTTTTGTGTACACAGCTTCCCCACCTTTTTGTGAAACTGGGAATAACAGTGTTGAGCTTTCTTAAGTATTACCCAAGGGTGTGGGAGGTTTTTTTCTTAGTAATTCACTGGCACTTATGGTCCTCTGTTTAGCTTTTCCATCACAAAAGTCCTTTTCCAAGAACAGGATTGTCGGTGATATATAAGCACATGAGGATGGATGGAGAGAATATTCTTCCCACACAGAAATGACACAACTCACAAAAGTGGTCTCTGGATCAAACTGAAAGTAGGTCTGGGGCCCATCTCCCTCAGCTGAGGACTTAGGCTAGGACTCCAAGAACTGGGAAGGGACCCTGGAAATGAAGCCTCAGCTTCCACCTGATCAGTGTGGAAGACTTGACAGAAAGAACTAGAAATGGACTTTCAGGAAACAACTGGCCATGCAGTTTTGAGCTGACCATGGAAGCAAAGAGAGCTGCTGGGAAAAGGCTGCAGAGACACAGATTCTAGCCCAGGAGAAGGAAGAATTATTGAAGGATTAGAGATGTTAAAAAACAAACAAACAAACAAACAAACAGATCTATTCAAGAGGCGAAAATATTCTCATCACTGCCCACTTCATTCTGCATTGAAGGTTCTGGCCATGGAGGTTAGAAACAAACAAACAAACAAACAAACAAACAAACAAACAAACCAGTGTTTTGCTTTGTTTTTGAGGCAGTGTTTCATGTAGCCCAGGTGGACCTCAAACTTGCAATTTAGTTGAATTTCACCACACCTGGTTTATGCAGTGTTATGGATGGTACTCAGGGCTTTATACATGCAAAGCAAGCACGTGGCCAACTGAGCCACATCAGTAAATGCCTAGTATCTGATTTCTCTGTGTCCTTTTCCTCCTTCTTGTCTCAGTGCTGGGGATGAGCCCAGGGCCTTGTCTATGCTGGATAAATTCTCTCTCATTGAGCTACATTCCTGATCTATTAGCATGTCTACGAACTAGCTGTGGGATCTTGAATGAGTCATTTGGCCACGCTGGGTCTATGACCTTGCCCATTCAACATGAAAGCTGAGACTCTCTAAGGACTTTTTGATCCTCCAAAAATTAATTTTAATTGTTTAAGTGCAGAGCACAAGCATTATTCAAATAAGAATACACTGATTTCCCCTGTGATGGTCCTGGCTCTGGGCCCTAGGAAAGGTGGAAAGGTGGAAAGGTGGAGGCAGTTATGAAAAGCCTAATTAGCTACAAATCTTACTCTGGAGCTGTGTTTTCCTCCTGGGCTGTTGGGGCCTGCCGGCTGTGTGGGAGGATAGATGAGTTTCTCCATTAAATTTTGCCCTTTCTTCAAGTCCTTGCAAATATAGTTATGATGACAGTATTTTCATTTTCCACAAAACTTGGCAGCAAATCATTTGAGGGTTTTCCCTCAGGTCTTATAGTCCCACAACACTGCATGTAACAAAAATCAAGAACAGTCAACCTAGCGACTTTTTTGATATTCAAGCCTTGTAAATTTCATTTGGCTATGCCACCTGCTCTGAACTACTTCAAGAAAGAATCCAGATTTTCAGAGCCAGTCAGAAATCTGAAGGAAGAACTATGTGAAAGAAATCACTCTGACCAAAGATTCTGGGTCTCAAGGACCAAGGCTCTGCCTCTTAGAAGGCTGATGTCATCTTCATGGTTGATCAAGACAGTTGCTATGTTGCCGTTGTGTCTCGTCCAAAATATCCCACCAGCCCAAAGGATCTTCACTGAGGAAAAGGAACACGCTTTCAGATAACAGCTGGAATGGAGGGCTACACTGGCATGCTGTTCTCTATAGCATGAGACAGCTGATATCCCTAAGATAGACAGCAAGTGTGATGGGGACTATGAGTATCAGATATAGAAGGCACAAAGTGGGACTGTGACCTCGCGTCCTTGTCCAGCCTCATCTTTCAACATGAAACTCATGTTGCCCTCTTAGGGAGGCTTCCCTGACCTCTCTGAGGAAGATTAAGTACTACCTTTACTCATCTTCCTCAGCATCACTTTTGCCCCTCTACTCAAGACACTGCTGGCCAAGTATAAGAATTTAGCCCTCTTTTTTTTTTCAGCTAAATCAAACATGGGTAAGAGAATTTCACTGACATAATATTTTGTTTTCTATTTGGAACCTCACTTTGCAATTCTTCTCATGGTGATGCTAGCTACAGTTAACACAATATTTATATGTCAAGTGTTATGCTAAGGACTCAATAGATTATTGTAATGAGTGTAAGAGTTTTAGATGCATTTGCTGATCAAGAAACTGCGGTCCCTTTCAAAAATGACTTACTCAAGATAATAGAAAATGAGTAGTGTGGCTCAATGTGAGTCTAGTTTGTCTGTTCCAGCAGCCTGAGATATTCGTCATCATACATATGTGAAGATATGCTTAAACATATGTGTACCTCTGTGTGTATAGAGTATATGTATATAGATGTACATGTATGTATGTATATAGAGTATATGTGTGTAATACTGTTAAAGGCTTTATTCATGATGAGAAGGGACCTCCTGGCTGTCTGATAGGAATACATCTCAGAATAATGTTTTAAATGCCTAAATTAAAATTCCAAAGGAAACCATTATTGAAATGACATAAACACATAAATTCAGAGATGAGGTTTAGTAATAGGAGAGTTTTTAAAAAAATTATTAGTAAATAATGGTGTCTATCATCACTACCTTTTCAAAGCAAGGGTGAATATAAATATCATGGCCAAATTCAATGTAGCTAAATAATTACTGACATCCATTGGAATTTAGGGCCTGGGACTCATAAACTTCCAAAGCCTTTGCCTCCAGTCCTAATAGAAGGAATTAATACCTTTTAATGAGAGATTAGAGATATAAGATATAAAGTTTTTCTCACTAAGTTGTTCGGTAACCCATTTGGAGTGACATAGCTCTCATTAAAAAGCATACTCTCTTTAAGTATCGAGGAGTATAATTCAATGATAGAAGGCTTGTATAGAAAGCTCCGGGGCCTGGATCTTATCCTTAGAACTAAAAATACAAAAGTAAAATGTATATGCTTTGGCCCAGTATATTGGCACACACCCGAAATCTTGGAACTTGGAGGAACTCGAAAGGCTGAGGCAGGAAAAATTATGAGTCAAGACTAGCCTCAGCTACAGTGAAATCCCACCTCAGCCAAGAAAAGTTCCCTTGCCTCTATGTACCAGTGAGATTTCAGAATTATCTCCCTTACAGAATTTCCTATCCACTGTGCCTCTCATTAGAGTCAAGTCCTCTTAAGCAGGAATCTCGATGGCTACAGAGACAGCTGAAGTAGAGAGAGTGTAGAAGCCTTGGGTGGTGTGTGGCTGTCCTCCAGGATAGGGACAAAACTGGGATCTTCTTTCCTTTCACCTCCTGTAGCCAGCATATTTCTTGGGCCAGTCACCTTGGTAGTAAGCCTCAGGAATCAATAGCTAGAAACACCACTTAGTCATGTGGCCCAAATAGATGGTGTCTTCTTAAGGACAGGTTTCTTATAGACCATTACTCAGCCAGTAGCCCTTTCCCTGTTAGTTTACTCTTTGGTGCCCCTGAAATCAACACAATGAAAAAAATACAACCCAGGGTTCAGTAGTCTCTGAGGATATGTACTTAGCACAGACAACTTGTTTACCTTCCTATCTGCATTAATGCTAAAACTAGGTACTGGTTAGACCTGGAAGCTACTTTTTAACTCTGTTTCTCATGGTTGCTAAGAGTCTTGTTTAGGATGTAAAAAGTGGGGAAAGAATTGACGTATTCCAATGTCAGAGTGAGGAAGTGTATTTGGGTTCCTCTGAAGGTGTGCAGTCCCTGGGGATGTGAGGATGTCTAGGGAAAGATGATGATGATGATGATGATGATGATGATGATGGTGGTGGTGGTGGTGGTGGTGTGTGTGTGTGTGTGTGTGTGTGTGTGTGTGTGTGTGTGAGTGTTAGATGGGAGGTCAAGTAACACATAGAATCTGGAACACCGACATTGTTGGGCTTTTCTCTTACCATATAAAGAATGAATTCCACCACATTCAAGTTTGCAAGGTAGGAGTCTCAGAGCCTTTTTATTCACTGTATGACAAGATAGTTGGTGGAACCTAATAAATGCTAAACAACTGTTTGTTCAGGAAGGAATAAGTGAGTTTCACTTTACTTTATAAGCAAGGTATCTAATGATAAGTGCCTGGGTAAGATTACATGGTGAGGTTGGACAAGGTGAAGGCTGCTGTGGAAAGGCTGGCCATGAGCGATCCAGGATGAACTGCTGCTATCCCCATGGTTTTGCATATGGCGTGGCCTGAACATATTTATGGCTGGATCAAGTTTAGCTACAAAGAGAAGGTCCTGCAATCTGATATCTTAGAAGCCTCCACATGTGATGTAGGCAAACTGAACTTGCTCTTCCAACATTCCAGTGCTTAATGACCTATGAGATTTTTGCTTTGTGCTGCTGAGAAGGAATGCCAATAGCAGCAGGGGAGACATGTTTATTGCTTACTTTATCCCATTAAACTATCATTTACATGTAAAATTACTATTAGCCTGTGTTCTCAAAGGAGGGATCAGAGGTCCAGCAAGGATGAATAACATGGTAAAAATTGTGGTGCTGGTAAATGACAGAATTAGGTCTTATCTCTAGATCACTATGCTTGCAACATGTGGATTTTTTTCCCACCCCAGGTTGCGCATGTGTTTGTATTTGTGTGTGTGTGTGTGTGTGTGTGTGTGTGTGTGTGTGTGTGTGTGTATATATATATATATATATAAAGTGTCTTCTTTATCCATTTTCCACCTTATTTTATAAGACAAGATCTTTTATTGGGATTAAGGGCTTACCAAGTTGTCTAGGCTGGATGGTCACTAAGTCCCGGAGATCCTCTTGTCTGTGCCCAGGACAGTTCTAGGATTACAGGAGAGCACTACCATTTAAGTCTACTTAACTCATTGACACAATGATTCATTTGCACTTATCTTCATAGATAATATTTAAAGCATGTTTTAAATTATGAGAGAAAAAAATTTAATCCATGAACAAATAATGTGGATATGTAATAGCTAGCTGGGGCTGGACATCCATAGTCTTTGCCCTTCAAAATAGAAAATGGCCAAATAGGGCCTTAATTTCCCCCTCGAGCAATATTGCTTCCTTTTAAAGCATGTCCTGTGGGAGCCTGGTCTGTGGTTTTCTTGTCCTGATTCATATATTACTGGGCAGACCATGAGTCAAGCTGACCAAGCATGTTGGGATGGACATTTCTCAGGGAAGCTTATCCCCATACTAACACTTCCTGGAATCTTTGAATCTAGTATCTATAGGATTTATTTTAAGGAACAGAATAATATGGTAATAATGTGATTCCTTGAATAGTTTCTGTACCCTATCTTGCCTATAGGATATTTTCAGTCTTTCAGAAAAGCAGGAAGAACATAGAAAGTTTCTACTGTATCTTCAGAAATAGCTTTAACTGGATGTGGATGACAATTCTGGTGGTAATCACATATATATCTGAAGAGAACAGAAGCCTGGTGACACTGGCAAATGCTGAGAAGTTGTCCCTAGTGAGTTTATTTACTTTTTGTGTGAAACTTACAGTATTAGTCATCCCCCTTCTACTCTGACTTTTGCTCTGGGTAGATGAGCTTAGGCTTTGTGTCCTATGGAGCCTGGTTTTGACTTCTTTGCCTGTCATGTTAGGCAAACATTTCTACTTTGAGTCTAAATTTACTCATATGTGGATGGACACTGCTGTCTTCTTTTGTTGGCTCTGAAGGCTAATCATAATGATATCAGGGCATATGCTAGGCATCCTGAGTATTCTGGAGGGCTGTCAATCCTTTCCCTCTTTCGTTTTTTTCCCAAACTTGTCTGTCCTAACAGAGAACAGATAAGTTGTCTGGGAAGAAGGAACCCAAACAGTTGATAATAGCAAGAACAAGTAAAACTCTTTAGCGAGAGAGAAAAAAAGTGAACAGGCTCTTCTCTCATATAAAAGAAGCAGACTTAGGCGACAAAGTTGATGTGAGAATTTTATATAGTGTTGAGATTGCATTGCCATTTCTGATTTTATAAAAGCCAGGGTCTGGGCTGAGAATGTGGCTGAGCAGGTAAAGGCACTTGCATCAAGCCAGGTGGCCTGAGTTTGATCCCCAGAAACTTTAGTGGAAAGAGAAAAGCAACTCCTGAAAGTTGTTCTCTGATAGGTACTATATCATACACACACACACACACACACACACACACACACACACACACACACTAAATATAAATAAATGTAATAAAATAAAACACCAAATGTCTGCCTCAAGTATCTAAGCTTAGATATCAAATATGTGTCAACTCTTAAAAAGAACCTTAGTGTGCACAGGCCCTTTCTTCACCTTTAGCTCCTAGAGAAATTCCACAGATGGCATTTTCTTGAGCTCCAATAAACTTATGCTCTTGACATATGTGACACAAAGAATGCCTAAGACACCAAAAATGTCCCAAGTACAGTCAAGGAAGCCCCCCTGATCTCAAGGAATCTCATAGAAGTGGCTTTTGGCCCTACACCTGTCAAGGCTGTGGCAGCTGCTGGCCAAATCCTCTTCCTCCATGTAAGAGGCAGAGTTTAAAGGAGAATAATGAAGAGCAACAGTTGTCTCTTCCTCTGGGATATTCTAGAAGTTGATGGATAATTCTGCTTTCCTAAGAATGGAGTGTTAGGTGTATTTCTCCACAATTCCTTGATTAGGAAGATAGTCTGACACAAAAGAAAGGAGAGCGGGATGGAGGGAAAAAGAAACTGGATTTTATCCAACTTCTGTCACTTAGGGAAATGATCTGTGTATAGGCCTCCTGCAAATAAATTCCTGAATCATAATAACAATTATTTGTTAATTAGCTAATTAATTGTTTTTTTTTAGTACTTGGAATAGCATCCAGGGTCTCAAGTGTGCTAGGTAAGCATGCTACTTCTGAGGTATAATTTAAGTACATCTCAGACCTTTACTAACTGCGGTGAGTCAACCACCTGCCAGAGAAATGAATGTTTAAATGTTGTTGGGTAAGGGGTGGTGAGATAAGAGCTCTTCAGGTCGGCTATGAATCATGGCAAATCTCTGTTGCATTATGCACAGGCTATTTTGAATATGTGAGCAGGAAAGATAGGGTGATTCTTCTCCCTTGGAATCCAGTCCCAAGTCTCTTCTGGAACGCATTTGGCTCAATATCCTCTCCCGAAAGTGCCCAGAGTACAGACACGGAAGAGATATGTAGGAGCTGGGTGGTCTGGCGCTCTGCTTTGCTGGGTTCAGCCTGTCTTGCCCTGCCTCAGCACCCCTGACTTAGAAGATCCTGTTCCCATGGCTGAGGGTGGCTCCTTGTACTGTGCTGTAGCTTACCTGTGACCTCCTGACAGCCTGTTCAGACAGAGCTGCAAGTCAGGATGCGCGTCTGCCGCACGCAGAGTAATAATTCTCTTAAAAAAGAGTTAGAGAACTCAGCAGGTGAAAGCATTTTCCCTGCCAGCCTCACCACCCAAGTTTAACCCTTTAAACTCATAGCAGAGAACTGACCCCCCACCCCCAAGGGTTGTTCCCTCACCTCTATACTTGTGCTGTGGCACACATGGACGTAAACACGCACAATCTTCACACTCCTTTTGGGAACAAGTTGCTGTTTGCACCTAGGCCTTCAATGTGTTGGCTCTTAAGGTCTTCAGGTGACAGCTTAATGTGTTTTTAAGGCTGAGCAAGCCAGTGACGACTCTTGAGGAGCCCTGCTTATGTTGGACTGGCCTGCCTAAGCCATGTGCCAGAAAATTCACACACAGCAAGAATTAGAGGTGAAGACAGGAAGGGCTTGGACCGAGCTGAGGACGAACCTGGAGCACAGGCTAGCCAGGCAGGATGTAATGGGGATAGGTGTGGAGAAAGATATATGTAATTGAACCTGGACATGCACTTGGATATCTTATCACTTAGTGCTCCTTGGGCGTTGTGTTAAGGAGCAAAACAGAGAGTCCTTTGGAGCCAAAATGTTAGTGTTGCAGTGGAATGAGTGTATCTTAAGATTCTTTCGAGATCTAGTCCATTTGAAAACCCTACCAGGGGCTTCTGACCATCAGGGGATCTTTCAGAGCCAACTAACTTCTAGACACCTTTTCAGCAACCTGTCAGTAGTTTGACTCTTCCAAGCCTCAGTTTTCACATCTAAAAAGTCAGAAAGAGTTCCACCGGGTCCTCAACACTCTCTCTCTCTCTCTCTCTCTCTCTCTCTCTCTCTCTCTCTCTCTGTGTGTGTGTGTGTGTTTATAAGTGCCTGTGATAGCCTAAGGACAACCTTGGGTATTTTTCCTCCAGGGCCATCCACTTTGTGTGTTTGTCTCTCATTGGAAACTTGAAGTCATCAAGTCTGAGGGATCTGTCTCAGTGCTGAGATTACACCTATGTGACATGGATTTTTATTTGGGTGCTAAAGGTTGAACTCAAGTCCTTATGATTGCGTGGCAAACCCCTTCCCAGTCCCACTAAGGGCCGATTTTCATGGAGTACTCCTATGCTGAGTTTCTAATGTACATCATTGTGCTAAGCATCCTAGGCACCGTGAGAAGTTAATCCCACTATTTCCTCTTCAGTTTTCAGAAGCTTCTAGGACACCAACACAGAAGTTAGTTTCCTTGCCCGTGCCCAGCTAGTAAGTAGTGGAGCAGGGATTTGAACTCATATCTGATGCCAAAGCCTGTGGCAGTAAACAGAATTTTTAATAAGCATCTGAAGGGAAAATTTATCCTGCTGATTGGTTTCACCTAGAGACAGACATTTGTTCTTTGCTGCCAAAGAATGTTGGCAATTTCACTATGCTCAGGGGCCTGCCTGTCCTGGGGAATAATCTCCTTTCCCAAGAGAAAAGCAAAGGATGGTTCAAGAGCAGTCAGTGGCTTGGGACCATTCCCCATCCTCTGGCCTTGTGTACAAGAGCTTGCTTTCCACAGTGAGGGAGGCAGACGGTCTGGGCTCAGTCACATGATCTCCAAGGCTACTCCAGTTTGGAACTTTATATTTTCTCTTGAAGACTATTAAATGACTTCTTAGCTGCTGGGGATTCCCACTCCTCCCAACCCTTGGGGGACAGGGCAATGGGGACACTGAAATCCACGTTAAACCCTTTCGCATTTTGTAAATAGGTCTTTTGCGGTCTGAAACTGGTTCAGAATGTCTAAGTGTGATTATGTTCCCTGAAGCCAAATGTTATAAGCCCCCCAATGGCTGCTGATTTTTAAAGTAAATATGCAATAAACTCTTTTCAGCTTTTGATAGGACACAGTATTTGTCAGCGCTGTGCCATTTGGCAAGGCCCTCTTGGGTTCCCTTCCCTTCCCTCCACTCTTTAGATTGAAGACATTGGTTAATCCACCCCCTTGGTGATCTTCCCCAGTGGTTGAAATTCCAAGAGGTAAACCTTTCATCTTTGCCCACTTCATTCCTTCTCTAAGCCTGTAATTGGATCTAAATGGAAAATAAAACCTTCGCAGGCCAAGGAAGTTGGCAACAGACAGTGACACGAAGAGGAACATGTTCCATCTCTAATCCAGAGAATCACACCCTCCTATGCAAACAAGGCTTTCTCCAAGCGTGGCCTGGGCTCTTGGTGAAGGAGAGGGATCTTTACAGACTTCATTTCATATTCTAAGATGTCAACCGGCTTATAGCAACACACTCTCACATCATTTGACCCATCTGAGGACAGTGAAATGCCGTCGTCATCCCTGAATCCTGGTAGTTTGACTGAATTTGGGCCGTGGCCCAAACATACCATACCACAGTGCTACAGACAGAAAGATAATCCTAGAGGCACCCTAAGGAGTCACTGTGGGATTAGCTATCTCCACTTTAGTCATTGCTTTCTGAGTATCACTGTGAGCATGTGATATGCGTGCTAGGCTGGAACAGAGACGGGCAAGAATGAAGTCTGCCCTCAAACATGGGGAAAATGCGCAGAGCAGGAAGAGTGAAGCCTGCATATAATTAAAGACTAGCAGGTACCTCCCCCCACCCCAACACACACACTCAGGTCTCAGTGCTGTGTGAACTCTGGAGGAGAGATGACACTCGGTTCTGCAAATAGTCTGGGGAATGCATCAGGGAGATGCCCAGAGTAAGTCTGATTTGACAGCATGTGCAGAAGAAATCACTAGGCTCAGGAGTGGGAGGGCAGGAGGTCTGGGGCTTCCTCTCTCCCACCTCCCTTCTCCCTGCCTTCTGCAGTCTCCTTTTCTTTCTTTTGCTTTTCTACCTCCCCCAAAATGTCAGCAAAGGAGAACTTTGCCCTGCAAGATTGAATACTCTGAAAGCATGGCTTAATAATTACTTCTTGGAGATATTAACCTACACTATCAAGATTGCTGGTAAAACTATTGGGTTGTCTCTCCTCCCTACATTATAGATCAGGAAAGTGCTGTTAAGAATGTGACGATGACGTTATCACTGTTGTACTGCTAAAAAGTGCCAGACAAAGGGCCAGGGTTTGAACACCTCTGTCCCCTAGAGCTACCTCTCTGTGACCCTACACCTCCTATTTCACCACCTGGGTAGAGTCATTGCTGCTTTCCTGGCCCCTAAGTCTTCTCATAGCCCAGGCTTCTGCTTTCAGGGTGCCTCAGGTAAGGAGGCAGCCAGTTTAGAGCTGAAGGCACAGCTGCTGGCCCTGCCTGCAGCAATTTACCCGTGACCTTCTGGGCTCTGGGCCAGCCCTTCTTGAAAGGGAAACGTGCAGACCCTGGGGACAGAAATTAGTTCCCCTGAGCTAGAATGGCTGCCATTGCCAACTGCACCAAAAGAAACTTTTCTGCGTGCTGGGGAAGCCACAGAATTCTGAAAGGGTAGCGAAGGGGGAGGGGTTGCATTACAGTCCCCCTCTCCCCCACCTCCCCACAACCTTTACTAAAGGCACATCAGGGAGGTTGGAGGGTACAGGGAGAGAAAGCCAGGACATTTCCCGTGACCACAAATAAGCATCTACTTCCTCCCTCTAAATTTTGACTTTCATTCACCTTTAATCAGCATCAATAAAGAACCAAGACTCAGTGCAAATACTTTTTCTTAACAATAGCTTTAAGAGTAATTTGGGGGATGAGCCTGTCACCTCAAAGAAGTATTACCACCCATTCTGTTTTCTGTGCGTTCTGTGGGTTTGATGCACCCATTAAGGTGTCCCTAGGTACCCAGTGCATCTGAGAGCAGTGGGAACTGAACCGTACAGGAGTACAGAGAGATCCCGGCTCACCTTTTGCACTCGAGGGTTGAGGTCCTTGGCTACCTTTGCCATCCTGGGGGTGCAGAACTAGCACCTGGCTTCTCAGGCAGGGGAGAGAGGGCACGCAGAATGGACAGCGCTGCTGATGGGCCAAGTTCAGATTCCCTTGCCTGCTTCCAGCGGGCAGCTCTGTGCTCAGAGCCGCGCTGCGGTCTGCTTTAATTGGAGAGCGGGACTCCCTCTAAAACGTGGCCAGCCAATGCCTGTGGGCGTCCACTCGAGGCCAGCGAATCAGAGCAAAGACTGCACCCCTCCCTTAGGGTGGCCTCTGCAGGGAGGCTGAGAACTTGGCTAAACTCTACCCTGACGTCAGTTTAGCCGGCTGCCCTGCCACCTAGGGTTCACATCTGTCCCCTAGGCGGCAGGAAACCCTCCCCACGCCCTTCTCCTTTAAAGGGCAAGGAGAAGAGGGCGGGGCAGAGGAGACCCAGGCAGATCCATTCAGGTCAAAAGAGAGAGCAAAGAGGAGAGCCAAGGTATTTTTAGAGAGCTGGCTCCAAAAATAAATGCTGAGCAGTGCTCTCTGACCACCTCGTCCCCCTTGTCCCAGGGGTGCGCGAGGCAGGTGGTCTCCAGAAGCCCGGCTGACCTGGGTAAGGTCTCTAGTAACCAGAGAGAAAAGGCTTGAGTAAATTACAGTTTCTCTAAAAAAGTAACAACAAAAAAGTTTAAAATACCTTTTTATAACTTGTTTAAACTTCTCAGAGGAAGAAAACACAATCTATGTTTTGTGTTTGTGTGTGTGTGTGTGTGTGTGTGTGTGTGTGTGTGTGAGAGAGAGAGAGAGAGAGAGAAAGAGAGAGAGAGACAGAGACAGAGACAGAGACAGAGAGTCACAACACTTGTGTGGAGGTCAGAGAACGACTTGTGGAAGACAGTTCTCTCCTACCACCATGTGGGCTCCCATTATGGAACTCAGGTCATTAGGTTGGCAGCAAATACCTTTAACCAGGGAGCCATTCCCATATTATAGCTTCAAAATTGTTATGATGATTCCAACTGGGAAGACGAGGAGAGATAGTTGATCAAAGTTGTGCTGTGCAACAGGACTTGATTTAATCTGAAAAGGTGAGATCAGAATTGGCCCCAGGGGAAGGAGCTTGAGACGGTAAAGGATACACTGTGAAAATTGGTAATTAAGTTTTGCAAGTCCGGATGAGCAAAAGTCTATCTGTTTCTTACCCTTGGAATGAGTGTCCACGGAACATCTAACAATGGTTTCTCTAAGTTGGTCAGGCTGTTTGCTCCTGAGTCCACCTTACTCTGGGAGGCAGCTCTCCTGACTTGGATTCCCCTGCGCCAAGAGAATACAGCATAGGCACCGTTTTATCCAGAACAATCCTGGTTCATCTGTCATGAGGTGAGGTGGTCCTTCTACAACCCATATTGGCAAGATCTGCCAGAAACCAGGGCTCCAGTGGGTTAAAGTGAAATATTGGCTGTAGGAAATCCAATATTGATCTTAAAGCATTTCATTTAGTGTTGACTTATTGGGGATTGGGACCATGGGTCACATTCTGAAACTTTCTAATCAGAGACTTCCTATTGCTGCGTTTTTAACTTGTCCTCCTCTTCAGGAATCTCAAATCATCTCTGGCCCCTTCTGCCCCAAACTGTGATTTCCTTTTACACTCCTGGAGAAGGCTTTCCATTGATGACCTTCCTGTATTTTTTTTTCTCATAGGTGTCTGCTACAACTAGTTTGGCTTACTTTGACTTTTGTCTTTGTACCTTTGACCACAACCATCAAGCATGTAAGGGAAGCTCAGGGCACATTAATTGGATAGATGAATGGTTGGATGGATGAAAGATCTGGAGATCTGGAGATCTGGTTCTGAGTGTGTGTGTGTGTGTGTGTGTGTGTGTGTGTGTGTGTGTGGTGTGTGAAGAGGCCAGAGGACATCATTGGCCATTGTAAAGCCTCAACCACCATTGATAAGGTCTCTCACTGGCCTGGAGACCTTGCTCAGTAAGTTAGGCTAGATGGCTAATGAGCTCCAAGGGATCCACCTGTCTCTGCCTCCCCAGTGCTTGGATTATGAGCATTCCACCACACCAGAGTCAGTTTATACAGGTTTGGGAGATTGAACCCAGGTCCTCTTGTTTACTAGGTTAGCATTTTACCAATGAAGTGATCTCCCTAACTGGGCTTCTGACTTTTTAGTAACACCAGTCAGGACAGTTGAGACCAGCAGAACTGGCACAAGTGTACACTTTGTCCATTTTGTTCTAACTTCCAAGACAGGCTGTGTGTGAAATGTTAGAGATTCTCAGTGGTCCACAGAAGCATGACCCTGGATGGAAACTTTCCTATTAGTAGCTCTCTCAGTAGCAGATCCTCAGAACAACAGTGCTAAAGAGAGACATCATGCCAGAAGCTTCATGTCTCAGAGCAATGAGAACAGAAGCCAGGAGTGTAACAAAGGCAGGCTTTATCCCCTTCAGCCTGGGCAGAGACCTTCCCTGTGATGTCACTGGCCACTCCTATCCCAGCCATTTTTTTTTTTGCCTCATCTTGAGAAAACATTATTCCAGACATCCAGGTAGTTGCATTGCCTTCATACTGTGTAGTTTCAGCTACAGATGCCCTTCCCTTTTCCTTACCTCTACCTCTGGCTCCAGGAACATTTAAGGATACAGATGCCAGACCTTCTCAGAACAGAGCACCCCACTGCTGCCCTGGGTGCTCCATCTTCTATTTTCTAGAGAACTGCTTGCCATGGGCTGACAGGAGATGCCTGCTGTCCTCTAGAACCTTCCTTCATCCGAGCTCTGGATTCTAATTCCTGTCCTTTAAATCCTTCTGCAGACCCATGTCCTAAAGGAGGTCCCATGGCTGTGGACTTGTATGGCTGCCAAATCATAGCTTGTATCTGTTCAGTTATGCAGGGGGAATGTGGCCACCATATCTCAGCTTCACAGGAGATTTGAGATACGCCCTCCTGCCACCCCCCGCCCGCCCTGCCACACACACACACACACACACACACACACACACACACACACACACTACTTACTCTTGTTCTCGTTCTCATTCACGTTCTTGTTCCCCTCCTCCTCCTCTTTCTATTTATGGTGTATGTGGGTGCATAGATGGATATATATATATATATATATATATATATATATATATATATGGAGGTCAGTGGTCAAACTCATGTGTCATACCTCATTTTGGGGAGGGGGCAGAGGCTTTCACTGAACCTGGATCTTGCCAACTGGGCTAGGCTGGTGACAAGTGAGCTCCAGAGATCCCCTGTCTTAGTCTCCCCAGGGCTGGGATTATAAGCATGTCTGTCACCACACCTGGCTTTTTAACGTGGGCACAGTGAATTGCACTCTGGTTCTTTTGCTTGGGTGGCTTTATGGGTTTATAGCTTAATGGAATGAGCGCTCTATTTCTTTGGGGAAAAATAGAATTCTGGAAATCTCTTTTTGATTGGAGCAGTAGCAAGGCCTGTTTTTCTCAAGGTTCATTGCTTTGAGGGTCTGGAAATGTCCATTCACTCATAAGGGAGTCTCAGTCTTGCCTTAACCAAGCCCTGGCCTAGGTGCTGGGGATACTCCATACATTAAAGACAAAACCTTCTGCTTGAGAGATTGTTGCTCCAATAACTAACTCCAGAGATCTCTACCTGAGAAAGTTCTTAGCTTACTAGATCTTGACCACTCAGAAAAATAAAAATTAACACACACACACACACACACACACACACACACACACACACACACACTGCTGTATATAAGTACATTGTAGCTGTCTTCAGACACCCCAGAAGATCCCATTACAGATGGTTGTGAGACACCATGTGGTTGCTGGGAATGAACTCAGGACCTCTGGAAGAGCAGTCAGTGCTCTTAACCTCTAAGCCATCTCTCCAGCCCTCAAGGGCTTTCTTAATGAACAATAACAAAACTAGAAAGTGCCAGCACTGAAATTCTGACCCACAGTTATGTGTTAGAGAGTGTGTGTTTTCACCTGTTCCCTATGTTCTTCCCATGACCCTGGTCATTATCACAGACTCAAGAGCCATTGTTAGGGAAAAAGTGAACACTTCAAGATAATGCTGTGAATACCACCCTCATCCTCCCCTTATCTGAGATTTTTGAATGAATCTCACATTCCTTTTATCATTCGTGAATGAATCAAGTAAACAAGCAAACACTGGATTGGCAACTGGTGTGGGAGCAGTACTGAAGTGAGCACACAGTAGCAAACACCCTTACTGGGAGGGGCTTTGTCCGGAGCCTAGGGCAAGAAGAGCAAAGGACCTCAGGTGGTCATGGGCTTTGTGAGTGAGGGGTGGAAGGGTCAGTGTGGGAGAAGAGCAGTAGCTGCTGAACAACGGGACAAGAGGAGAGCAAGGCTCGATCTCTCCAAGTCCTTTAAGCAACACCAGGGAATTAATACTCTTCTCTGAGAACACAGAGATATTACATGTTCCTGCTTTCCAACTGGAATACAATGCATGCCATGGGTGACAGTCACATTTACAATTGTGAGCTTCCTCTTGGGTCCCAGGAATTAAACCCAGGTCCTCTGGAAGAGCATCCTTTGCTCTTAACTGCTGAGCCAACTCTTCAACCCCTTCTGCTCTTTTCCTGCATCCTGGAATCATCTTTTCCTCTCAGCGCATCTCCCCAAAGATTAGCCCTACTGCAACGACTCAGTGGCTAGGCCTTCCATATTAGACAGAGCAAGGCTGTACTGCATACTAAACAAGCCTATGACCAACAAATCAAAACACAGCTGATAACTAACGCTGTCTCATTGCCACATGGAGACATGTCGGAGCTGTGAAGTCAGTTATTGACTGCTCTCTTATGATCTGCTGAGGAGCCTGTACTAAAAGGGAAAAGTGACTTTCCCAAAGTCACAAAGGCACGGAGAAGTAGAAGCAAGATTTGAATGCAAATTTCTTGGCCTCACACCAGATACTTTGATGCATCCCCACTGATCACAGCTCACAAGAGCTTTCATTGTTCGGCTAGAGCAGGCATGGCCCAAGTTGTCTCCGTGTGTGAACATGAATAATGGCTTTTATTTGGTTGTGACTTTTAAGAACATCCTGTATTCATTAAAAGCACCTAACACTTAAGGATTAGTAGATATAAATAATCCACAGACCACATAGTCTATTTTAATTAGCTGTTATAAATATGCATGAGTGACATACTGTAGCTTAATTTGTGTTAATTTCAACCCACGTTTGTGCCATATATTTTGTAACTTGTCCACAACTTAAATTTTTTGGTTTCTTTCCTGCTATTTTTTTACAGGAACTTTAATTTTAGAATAAAGATCTAATTTTCTCCAGATTTTTGGATGGGCTCCCAGGTTCAGAAAGCCTTTGCCTATAGGGCCAAAACATCTGGATTAAAAACCATGATTGTTGGATCTAACTAGTGTTCTGCTTCACAGCTTTTGACAGGGGTGGAGAAAGACATGAGGAGGCTCCGCATGTTTGAAAATACACTCTGCCAGAAGCAAGAGTCTTGAATGTTGAGCTCCATTCTGCTAACATCAATGTTGCTGACCCCCACCTTGTATCTCAGGTTTGTTGGAAGTTACTCGAAGTGACTGATAAATTTTTCCTTGGTGTCAGCTTTGTAATTTAGCTTCAGGTAGAATAGTAATATTTTCCCTACTTAGGTAAAGGGAGTAAAAAGAAAGAGTACAGGATGTATACCTAGAAAGTAGGTCTGATATATTTGATAAATGATAGACAGACAGATATACAGAGACAATTATCTATCTATCTATCTATCTATCTATCTATCTATCTATCTATCTATCTACCTACCTACCTACCTAGATACAATGCATGCTCACTTCAACTCTCCCATAAGTGATTTAAAAGGTTTGAAGAAGATGCCTGAGAGTCTCAGTCTCTGAAAAGTGAGGATGATGATGGTTGTCTCCCTTTTGTTGCAAATGCATCCACATTTTTCTTGCTCCACCTGCAGTACAAAGAATTTCAAAATGACTCCCATGCTAGTAACTGTAAGTTCCTTCTAACAAACACAAGGCAATGAAGGTGTTGGGAATCATGTCGTGATAGGCTGTATCTTCTGTCAAAGATGGAGGGATCTTAAAGATATAAGTGCGGTCTAGAATAAGCTACAAAGGGAAGATGTTCCTATGTGCACTCAACCTGGTCTGTGTGTATGAAAGGAAGGCTTACTGGTGAGGGCCTTCTTTCTGTCTTGCTAGATCTAAGGAGTCAGCCACTTCAATCTCCATTTGCAAGAAAAGGAATTCTTCCAACAGCAGATGAGCTTGGAAGAGGACCCGGAGCCTGTCTCAGAGGAGGTCTCAGAGGATACCTCATGCCAGGCTGACAGCTGGAACTCACTTTGGTGAGGCTCTGAGCCAGGGACCCAATTAACAAGTTAAATGTGCCTGAATCCCAAAACCATTGTAACAATGATTTGGACTTACTTTCTTTTTACACCCCCCTCTCTCTCTTTGTGTGTGTGTGTGTGTGTGTGTGTGTGTGTGTGTGTTCTTGTGTGTTGGTGCACAACCTGAGAAGGTCAGAAGACAATTTCAGGTATCAGACCTTAGTTTCTGCTTGTTTAAGTCAGTCAGGGTTTCTTGCTTGCTCCAGCTTTAACCAGGGCAGCTGCCTTGAAAACTTGCAGGAATTTTCTGAATTCTGCCATCCATCTTCCCACAGGGGCATTGGAATGTCAGGCTTATCCTAGCACATTTGGCTCTTTAGTGGGCTCTGGCTATCTGAATTTAGATCCACACACTCGTGTGGCAAGAACTGTACCCACTGAGACATCTTCAAAGCTGCTGCCTTTAACTTTACGATATATGGAAGTGATTGTCTGCACTTCTGTGTTTGAATTTTTATCTTTTCCAAGGGTGTCAGTCGTGGTCCATTTGTTCCTGGTGATGCTGTTCCCTTGGTCAGCTACACAATCTTAAGAATGAGAGAAGACCTGATATTCTAAAGTGTCTGTCGCCAAAATAGGGCATTTGCTTAGGCTATTTAATGCATTTGGACTTAAGATATTTTCAGTTTATGATGGGTTTGTTGTGCTTAAGATGGTTGATATGGTATACTTGGTAGGACCAAGAATCACCTAAGAGACAAGCCTCTGGACATGTCTTTCAGGGATTGTCTAGATTAAGTTAACTGAGATGGAAAGACCCTAAATGAAGATGACAGCCTGTCATGACTTGGGCTCTCCGACTATACAAAGCAGATAGCTAGGTAAGCACTGCCAGTCACCTCTCACTGCTTCCCAGCCACGGACACAATGTGAGCAGATGCCTGAAACTCCTGCCCTCACGCCTTCCCTGGCATGATGTACTGTAACCCCTCTGCAAAGCGGAGCGCATGCTTCTTCCCTTGGGTTGTTTTTGTCAGACATTTGGTTACGTCCATGAGTGGCAGCCAACACAGAGATCCACTTCACTGGTAAGCAAGGGGTATGAGGGTGTGAGAAGAGCATTAAGGTGCTAGATTTCTGCTTACTTAACACTGAAGAGAAGATGCAAGCAGTATTGGCCCACAATCTCGGAACTGTGTAAAAGCTTTAGTTGTCTGTTACTTCTTAGGGTGAACAAATTTGCTCTGTATTTTTTTAAACTGTTTATTTCTCTGAGGTCTTATAACTTCTCTGAACAGAAAGTCACACGAATAGGGTACCCATTCTATTAATTGATTGGTTTATCAATTGATTATTTTGCAGAGCTAGGGATGGACCCTGGGGACTTTAACATGCTAGGCGGGTGTTTTCCCACAGAGTCACACTCCCAGTCACAAATATCTCCTTTAACAGCATAGCTTGCCCTTAGGTTACTCTGTTGGTTACTTTTTTCATTGGTGTGGCAGAATACCTGGGGGAAAGCGACTTAACCAGCTAGGAAGATAGTTCAGTTCATAAACATGGTTGAGATGGGTTATTTTGATTGCAGGTCAGCTAGCCTGCAAGTATCTGGGGGATTTCTCCTGTCTCTGCTGTCTACCTCATTGTTATGAGAACCTGAGTTCAGATTCCAGGAAATGTATGCTCATAATCTCAACACTAGGGAAGCGAGACAAGAAGAGCCCTAGAGCTTGTTGGTCAGTCAGGGTAGCTAACTTCTGAGTTTCAATGTCAGTTGGAGACCCTATTTCAAAGAATAAAGTGGAGAATGTTTGAGAAAGACACTGACATCGACCTCTGATCTCCCCACACATGTACACATACCTGCATGAACACTCACACACCTGCACTTGCCAGGCATGCTTGAGATTCTGATACCAAAAAAGCTATCAGACACAGCTTCACAAATAATGCTCATTCTGGAACAGGAAATGGAAAGAGCATACAAGTCTGAGGGATGCAGGCTATCGTCTTTACCAATGACATCTCTGTCCTTTATCACACGCACAAGCACGTGCACACACACACACACACACACACACACACATGCACACACACTTAGAGGTGGAGGAGGGAGGGAAAAGCACAGCAGTACAGTTGATTGGCTTTCATCTACTACAGCAGGAGCATAAGTCTACTTGCACACATCTCTGTGTATTAAGAAGTAGAAAAGGGGGGATTCTGGTGCCTAGTTGGCTCTCTCCTTTCTCTCTTACATGGGATGGTGTTACCCACATTCAGAGTGGCTCTTCTTGCCTCAGTTAATCTTCTTTGAAAATGCTCTCAAAGACGCACCAATCATGTGCCCCCTAGGTGATTCTAAATCTAGTCAAATTGACAATGAAGATTAACCAGCACACAGCTAACATCATAGAGAAAATTTTGGCTAGAGTCTTGGAATATTCAACCATTTTAACTAAATCTGTTTGTTCACTTTGTGTGTGTGTGTGTGTGTGTGTGCATTCATGTATATATATATATACAGAGACATATATATATACAGAGACATATATATACAGAGACATATATACATACATACATATATATATATATATATATATATATATACAGAGACATATATATATATATCTGTCCTGTCCTGTTTTCATAGCAAACCTGAGTAACAGTAAGAAAGTGAACAAATGCTTGTCTTGCTTTGTATTTTTAGTGTTTCATGAGTGAAATCCTAGAATTGACCAAAGGTTGTCATTTGTATCTCCAGATGAGAATCTAGAGCTCAGCCATGTTGGTATCGCTGCTCAAGGCCTCATAGCTAAAGGGGATGTGAGTTCATGCTGGGACCACTCAGGTCCCCAGGTTCTGCGTGAGGACTTGCTAGGCAAGAATGGTAGATGGGATCCTCAGTCTTTGGCCCCATCTTTTCTTCTTCCTCTAACTCTGTGCCCAGAAGCACATCCTCAAACTCCATTCATGTGGACTTCAGTGTCTTCCTGTTAGGTTCAGGCAGTGGTAGACTAGATGTTCGTATATTGATTCTCCCCTTCTCCTCCATGGGCAGGGGGTTGGGTTGCCTGCTCCCCTGATCCCCATAACTAGTTTTACTTGTCAACTTGACATAAAACAGAATCACTTAGGAAGAGATTTTTGTTGTGAGCCATTAACAGCTGAGCTATCTTCTCAACCTGAGAAGGAGAGTCTCAATGAAGAATGGTCTAGATTAGGTTGACCTGTGGTCATGTCTGTGAGGGAATTTTTTATTTATGTTAATTCATTGGGCAGACAAAGTCCACACTGGATAGCATCATTCTCTAAAAGGCAGGTCCGGAGCCACATGAGTAAGAGGCAGCTGTGTACTAAGCTTGCACACATCTTTTCTCTGCTCTTGACTGTAGATGTGATGTGACTTGACAAGGTACTTCAAGTTCCCACAGCCTTGACTTTTCAGAACTCATAGACTTTAACCTGGAATTGTTAGCTTAAATAAACCCTTTCTCCCATGAACTGCTTTTTTGTTGGCGGACATTTTTAACACAGCAACAGAAATCAAATGAGAACACCCACATACAGCACAGTTCTTATGGATTGGTGACAGCTCGGTCCCTCGGCCACTTCAGTTTTCTGCCTCTTGTTATTGCTTGCTCTGGATGATTTCCTCTTCTGTAAGGAATCCCTGACTCTTATTTTATCCTAATAAACACCTTCAATAGTTCCTTTCCAGGATTCCTAGCTGTAACTCAGACCCACACATGCAATGCTCCTTGATCGGCTTGGCTCGCTTATTTGGTAGACTCCCTCTGATCTCTTTAAGATTCTTCATGTTCCCTGTGAGTCTAACACATAGAACATCTAAGGATGTGAGACTTGGTGATCAAATAGAATACAAAAACCAGTTAGAGATACAGGAAGGTAAGGTGAAAACTGAGTTATGGGTTGGTGCGCTGGCTGCTTTAAGGTCACAAGGAAAACAACTGGGACATTATTCAGCTATGGAGAGTGACTTCAGGCATGTAAGTCCTTTGTGCCTCAGTCTCTCTATATTAACAATAATGTAGTTGGGTTCAGGATATGGCTAAATGGTGGAACAGTTGCCTAGCATGCTGGAGGCCCAGAGTTCCATACAGAATCATGAAAAAGGTAACTAATTCATAAATAAGGCATATCCTAGTGCAGGGACTCTACTAGAGGAGGGTGAAGAGAGTGGGGAGTTTAGGCATCGCCAACAGTGTTTTCATGAGGCATAGCCACTGGCACCAGGGTACCACAAAGTCGCATAAGGTTCCACCAGGTACCACCACTCTTGGGTGAGAAAGCTACAGGTGTGCAAAGCCTTGCTGCTTACCAGGAGTTTCTTTCTTCTTCATAGTTTTCTCTTAGCTGAAAGCTATTTCCATCCTGGGCCATGGGTCTTCTTCTGGTCAGGAATGCCTACATGCAGAACTGCTGTGTAAACTCAGGGTAGGGCATGGAAGGAGAAAGTGTTATTAAAATAACTGTCAATAAATTTTGTCTGTTTCGAAGAGTGGATGTGGGAATGTGGGACTTAGATAAAAGCTTGGCCTCACAGTCTATTTTTTGTTGCTATAACAAAATATCTGAAGCAAGGTAATTTATAAAGAACAGGTTTACTTTGGCTGATGGTTCTAGAGGATGGGAAATCCAGGGGCAGGAACTGGTATATATTTGGTTCATAGTATAGGGTCTTCTGGATACATGACTAAACTGAGGAAGGCATTATGAGGTCAAGCAGAAAAGAGCCCAGCTCTGTGCCCCCACCCCTGTCCACCTCTGTACCTCCTCTCCTCCCCTTCCTCTTCTCTCTTCTCCTCCTTCTTTTCCTCAGTTCTTTCTCCCTTTCTGCTCCCTGTCACTTCCTCTTCCATTTTTTCTCTTCCTCCTTATCATCTCTCTCTCTCTCTCTCTCTCTCTCTCTCTCTCTCTCTCTCTCTCATTTTGAGTTATAGTTAATCATTTAGTCTATATGTAGAGATCTGGAGATAGCTTGCAGGGTTTGGTTTTCTCGTACTATATGCAGACTGGAAAACAGAATCACATCATCAGGCTTGGTATTACAGCCAGTGCCTTTATGTCCTGAGCAATCTCAACAGCCCTTTCTTTCTCTTATACAATGCCATTATGGGTTCCCATTCCCCCAAACTTCACTTAATCCTAATTACCCCTCAAAAGCACTACCTGCACACACCATTGACATATGATTGGAGGGATTGCATTTCACTATAAGAACATAAAGGTTGTAGTCAAACCACAGAACATGGTTTAAAGAAAAATGGTACCTCTCTCTACATGTAAACTCTTCCTCAGGGGAGGAATTTGCTAATATCAACCTCAGCTTGATTTACTGGGGATTAGGTTTGTGCATGAGACACTGGGGCTATCGGGGAAATTTTCTGGACTGATTCTCTGACTGAGCTTGAATCACTGTGTGATTAGTTGACATGAAGTTTGCAAACATTATGTAGAAAATACTCGTCATGTTCTATGTTCCCTGGTGGGAGGGGGTTGCTGTTGTGATTCACTAAGGAAGAAGCACATTCAGTAGGATTAAAAGGCAGTGATGAGAATCCAAAATTCCTAGCTTAGGAATCATTGTGAGTCTTGGAAATGGGAGAGGGTAGTGGTAGAAGTGGACTAGCTTAGAAGGGTTGCCTCATAGATTTATAGTGACTTGCTGAAGAGAGGACCTCTCAACTTCAAAAGACATACTCAAGATAGTTCTTATGAAGTATGATTTCTGGGTTGATGCTGAACAGACTTGGCCTGCTTCTAGCCACACAGTTTTGTGGAATTTTCCTATGGAACCTCCCTGAGGAAAGCGATCTTGTTTTTATTTTGTTGAGTCCTAATATTCTAGTTTGATTTATTTTGCTGTAATAAAACACTTTGACCAAAAACAAACTAGGAAGGAAAGAGTTAATTTGGATTATACTTTCAATCACAGTCCATTTGAGGAATATTCAAGACAGAAACTGGAGACGGAACCACAGAGGAACACTGCTTGTTAGATGCTCACTGGATCACTATTTGGTATAGGTTCAGACCACCTGCCTAGGAAGTAGTACAACCTACATTAGGCTGGCCCTTCCTCCATCAACTAAGATAATGAAGACAGTCCCTCATAGACATGTTTATAGACCAACATTGGAAAGGCAATTACTCCTGGGAGACTCATTTCAGGCTATTCTTGTGAGCGCCAAATTAATAGTAAATGCTAACTAGGATACCTGAAAACACTAAGTAATTTTTCCATGGTCATACAGCTGATTGAAAAGCTGTGATTTGAACTTACAATGGTGTTAATATTCCAATGCTAATATCAATTAAGACTATAAACAACATCTAAAACACCAGCAGTCCCCACGGAAGCATTAGCAATGTGCCAAGTGACCCTATAACTAATATATATGTATAAGTGTATGTATATGCTTATAAATGAAAATAAACCTGTCTTCCTGTGGCTGATTGTATATGCCCCTGAAAGTCTTAATTATAGATAGCATTTATTTGTTATTGTGCATGTATGAGTATGCTTGTATGTGTTCATGTATATGGGTGTGCACATGTGTATAAACGTATGTGGAGGCCAGCAGTTAACATCAGATGTCATTTCTCAGGTTACAGTCTAACTCGTTGGTTTGAGGCAGGGTCTCTTGCTGGACTGAGTCTTGTTGCTTTGCCTAGCCTTGTTGGCCCAGGGATCTGCCTGTCTCTCAGACTGTCTGCAGTGCTGGTGTTACAAGTACACAGCATAACACATAGCTTTATTTTGAATTTAACTTTTGGGGATTGATATGGGTTCTCATACTTTCAGAGCAAGCACTTTATGGACTGAGCTATCTAATCAGCTCTGAGGACTGTTTAGAATAGTGTTCTATTTCAGAATAATCTAAACACAGGTAATGGGGAAAACATCTAACCTGCTCAGCTTCTCAGGAGAGAAGAGATAGAGGTGAAGAGTAGAGCATTCCTTGTTCCAGGGAGAGCTGACAGAGAAGATATAAACGTTGGTATGCTAACACCGTCTTTAGTAGCATTCTCCACATCTAAACTTTCTACCCTATTTGCTGTTTTAATTTTCCAAGGTCCTCTGAAAGTTTGTTACCTGGTAACATCTCTTTGTGGGGTGCAGGTAAAAATGCCCATGCGTCTTATTGGCCACAAGAATGACATACACATGTTCTGTGGATATCAGGAGTCTCACCCATGAGCTGGCATTATTTATGACTTGGATTTATTTCTATGGCTGGGTTTAAGGCTCAAATTAGGCTCTGCTGTAAATGAGGGGATGTCTCATTTGATCTACATTGTGACTTAACACTGAATGTCTTCCAGCAACACAGCTTGTCTCTACCACTGTTGTTGGTGTTTTGGGAAATGTGGGGCCTGGTTGGAAGACATGGGCTATTGAGTGTGTACTTCCATGGGTTATAGGCCAGCCCTGCTTCTACCTTGTGCTGTTTTCTGATTGGCCATGATATGAACAGGTGCTCTGTACTCCCAATGCTATGGTTGGAGCTGCTGCATCTGATAGTAAGTAGTCCTTCCTACAATTCCTGCCCTGATTTCAATGATGGCCTGTGATGAGAAAGTTATAAGATGGCATGATGTCTTCCTTCCCTTAACTTGCTTTTGGTCAGTGTTTTATCGCCTACACACAGAAGTCAAACTAAGTTACACAGTGACAAGAAAAGCATATAATCCAGTCATTTCCTGTTTCCTAACTTTCCTTGAGGATTAGATTCCCTGTCTGAGCATCCCAGTTAGCCTAGTCCTTTGTGACATTCTCCATGCTTCAGGTTTGTTTTGTCCTCTCTGACCATGAGACTCAGTCTACGCTGAGGACCGTTGTCTCTGGGTCCTCTGCAGCTCTCCTCCACTGGGTCTGACAGATGCTGGTTAGGAAAGTGTGGCTTTCCAGTCAGGAAGAGCTGAGTCTGAATCCATGGTTTCTGCTTTGCAGTTCAGTTATACCATTGAGGGCATTCTTCACTTAATCCTGATTTTTCTAGCTGTGAAGTGGGACTGGAATTCTGTCCTGGAGAGGACAGACCCACTGAAATCAGGGCAGACATATAAAATACCTCTCCACTGTTGGCATACAGGGACACAATAAAGTACTCTTTTCCAAAAATAATCCTTTCCCTTCTAATGTCCACCTAGTTATTCCTTGATTACAAATGGTTCAGAATAGTTGTTGCCTGTGTTGTTGTCTTTCTCCCTAATACACAACACTGCTACATTGGACTAATTCTCCAAGATGCTCCTGTACATATAGATATAATGAGCAGTGACTATGTGGGGGCTGCTGCTTATTTATTACAGTGCAGGGTATATATTCTCGGATGCTTAATGCTCAAACAGGAAACAGAGTTGGCAGAACCTCCGAGGACTCCTGTCTCCTACCTCTGCCATCCTCACAACATTTGCCACTCTCTGCTTGGTGTCCTCTGTGTTGAAGAGCTTATCTTCTCACAGCCCAGGTTCTAGGACGTGGGGGTCTCGCACTTTTATACATTTCCTTTTTAGCATGAGATGACATCTGCCTTCCTGAAAATGTCACTCATCTGTCCCTTTCCCGGCTTTATGATATATCTGAAAGGCCTTTCCCCACATGGAGACAATAGAGCTATTAGAAAAGAGTGATCAGGGTTCGGGAGACAGCTCAGTTGGTCAAGTGCTTCCTTTGCAAAGCAGTATGTGAGTTCAATCCCCAGAGCTCACATATAAAACAGCCAGGGGTGATGGGACTTGTTTATAACCTCAGTGATGGTGAGATGGAAGGCAGAGATAGATAGGTCCTGAGGCTCACTGACCAGCTAGCCTAGCCTACTTTGTGAGTTCCTGCACACACATTCATGAACACACACACACACACACACACACACACACACACACACACACACACGTGTATGCATAAAAACTGTGACTGTATCTTCACAAGGTCTTTCCCCACTTCCCTATAGATAAAGACATAGGTTTCTTTCTGAGGTGTGTTCCATGATGTACTGCACTTTGCAAGATGTCACCCTTCCTATCTTGGCGGGCCATGCTACATTGGGCAGAACAGGAATAATACCTGCTTATAAGCCAGAAAAAACTTTGTTCAAATCTCTGGTTGGCCACCTGTTCAGTTCACCTCTTTAAAATAGAGACAGAGATATCAAGCTTCTGTCACTGGCCATCAGGGTCACATGTACAGGTGACTGTAATGCATGTGTTCTAGTGCCTGGCCTGGAGAAGGCAAGTAACATCTGGTTTGCTACTTTGTCCAGTAGGAGCAGCCATCATGCTTTATTATCCCAGGAAAGTTTTCTTGGTGACCTTTAAGGCTGTGTTCAACATGAATGTGGGCTCTTCCTTCCTTTGTGATAGCAAAGTGGCAGTAGTTTTATTTCCCTTCCCTTATAGTCACAGACATTTGAAGATTTGGATAGTTCAATGGTCACTTTAAACATATCAGTTCAAGGCAGGTTGCAATTTGAAGTCATTATTCAGACCTCCTTTGGCTAACCCTGGGTGTTACAGAGACCTCTGGGGAAGCAGTGGAATCCCCGGACAGCCACGGGCAGTACTCCAGAGCAGCTGAAAGATGAGTGTGTCCATGGCTGATGCACAGGCTATGGAGACACCAAATCCCCCTGACGAAGTCCAGTGATGCTTCCTTGCTGATTAGCCTTCTCGAAAGACCAGATGAGCTCACCCAGAAGAAGGGGTGGGTGAGAGATTTCAGGAAAGGTTCTTAGTTATCAGAAATCAAGTTGTAAAAAGTCTGGGGGGGGGGGTGAGAGGAGGTTCCTGCCGATGTCCCCACTTGTTGTCACAATCCCAGACGCATGACTTGGTGGTGATGTCATCTGACATAAATAGATGTGCCAAAGTCAGAAGCTGCCAGATAGGTCCTGGATTGTGATGGAAGGTAAGAAGGACGTGCAATTTGTGTACCACGTGAGCATGGACTGAGTCATGCTTTCCAGTAGGGCATTATCACCTATCCTAGCACTGAATCCAACTCCTCAAGATATTCAAAAATAACTATCATCTATCCCCGAAGAACTCACCCTTTCCAAGCTAAGCTCTATTATTTAGTTAGACTCATCTTGTGTCATGAATGCAAAATATGCTCATTTGACTCAGTTACACACACACATGATCAACCTTAATCTCTCATTTCATTCACTCATTACTTCCTTCATTGAAACAGTCATTCATTCATCCACTCTTCCCTTGCTCTATGCTTTCAATCAGTCTGCCATTCCATGTGTCTATTACTTGTCCAGTATTTCACTGGACTGATGACTGTTGTGCTCTTTTCTTTGTACCTTACTGTGGCGGGTGTTGATCAGGCAGCAGTGAAATAAGATACACACAGGACCTGCTATTCTAGGGAAGATAGACCCTGAAAACGAGCAATTATGACAAAAGGTGATGAGTGTGGAGTATTGTGACAGAGAGGGTAAGATTCTTGCCTTATTTTGGCTAGACCTTTAAATTTTTTCTATTACCCCAAAGCTGAGATTCCAGGGGCTTAGCTTCTAGAGTGTCTACATAAATAACCCTGAACACTCCTACATTACAAAGAAGAAGAGCGAACATTTGTGTAGTTTGTGCCAGGTGGCTGGGCACAGAGCCAGGCCCTCTACAAAGATAGTCACACTTAATCTTTCTGAGTGCCCCCATTTCACAGATGAGGAAGCTGAAGCTCAGAGATAGCAGGCAGATTGTCAGCTGGGGGAAAATCCCTCATTGGTTTGACTTTATACCCTTTGTCCTCCTGGTCCCCAAACTGGCAAAGCTTGACAATGGGTGGCAAGAACCTAGTGTAGGGAGCATCTTTAAACCTTCTTTATTTACTTCCAAGATCCTATAGTAAGGCTCCTACCCCATGAGAACAAGTGCAAGAACTTAGGGTGACCAGACTAGAGAGTATTTGGGGTTAATCCATGTCCCCACCTCCCAGGAAGCATGAGAAAGCTTTTCGGGAAGTTCCTTGTAGCCATGGAGAGGCCTTAAGCAATCCAGCCCAGGAACAAATCAATCAGGCTCATGTGCACATTCTGGATGTCGCTAGGATAATATAAACCAAACCGGAGACTGTAATGGCCACATGACATCTTCATTTGGTAGTAAAACTATCTATTACACACTCTCTTTTCTTTACAGTGGTAAAAAAAGGAGGTGAGTCAGTCATTTTTACAAAAATAGTCCTGTATTTCAAAAGAAAATAAATTGTATTTTTTCAAAGGATGTAGGTTTCTATTTTTGCCCCCTGATTCCTTATGTTTCCTTCCTTCAACTAGTAGCGATATGGGCCATTGGTCCAGATGTTTTTTGAGCTAATTTGGTGATGTTCACATTTAATTTAGAAGTGACTCATGTACAACTTGAGTAGTGACTAGGTCCTGTCCATGACTAACCTGCCTTCTATTATTTGAGAGGTTAGTAAATGGCTGAAATGACTTGGGTGGCATCAGTGTGACTGTGAATGCCATGCTTAGCTCCCTTCATAGCTGCTCTTGTGTGTTCCACGTGGCCTGACATGTATCTGTGTGTGCTCATGGGCACTGCTCGTCTAGTACCACATATTCCAGAGAAGGTGTAAACAGTTGGTGCCTTCAAGTATCTCCTTTTGGGTCAGAAATCAACCTTGAATGTCATTCTTTGGAAGCTATTGACTTGTTTTTAGAGACAATGTCTCTTACAGGCATGTGTGGCATGAGGCTTGACAGCCAGCAGCCCTAGGAAGCCTCCTGTCTCCACCTCCACAAGTGAGATTAGAGCTATATACCATTACTCCTGGATTTTTATAAGGGTTCTGGAGATCAAATTTATGCCTCTGTGTTTGCAAAGCAAATGCTATACCAACTGAACTGTTTCCTTAATGCTCTTACAGGGTTTCTTTACCTGATATCTTAGTCATCACTGGAGCTATCTCCCCTTAACAGTAAGCCTCAGAACTAATTAGCATACTTCACAGTACTATGGCTATAGCATGTCATGACAGTGCCTACCAGTATGACCAAGAGACTTAGGTGGCATGGCTTGAGTTCTGGGGACTACAGTCTGCTATACACCCCTCCTCAGTCAGACTTTGAGAACTTTAGACTCCAGAATTCCTTTGAAATGGAGCCGAATTCCACTTCAGAGCCCTCTACACTGCTCTGCCAGTGTAGTTCTCTGGCAATAACCACCAGCATGCCTGCTACCATAAAGATGTGGTATTTGAAAAGTGATGTCCCAGGTACTGGTTATGTCTTTTTTCTATCCTACCTCTGTGCCCACCTTCCTTCCAGTTCTATGTGGTATATATTGTTTAAAGCCTTATTTAGTTTAGATAGAAGTCAAGGCTCGTATTAGCAATGAAACTCACCTAGGGTCACACTGGTGGCCTATTCACATTGACACCATTGTCTCTTTTCTTAACCTTACCATCTGTCCTAGCTTGTTTTTATTTTTATTTTTTGTTGCTTGTTTGTCTTAATAACTTGACACAAGCTGGAGCTATCTGAAAAAGAGAATCACAATTGAGAAATGCCTTCGTAAGGCTTCATAAGATTGACTCCTAGGCAATCCTGTGGACTTTTCTTGTTTAGTGATTGAGCAGGAGGATCCATCCCATTGACACAGGTAGTCCTAGTTGCATAGAAAAACTGGCTGAGTTAACCATGGGGAAGCAAGTTAGCAAAGAAGCACTCCTCCATGCTTCTGCTTCATCTCCTGCCTCCAAGTCCCTGCCGTTACTGCCTCTGAGAAGGGACTGTGATGTGCAAGAACAAACCAAATAAACTATTTCCTCCCCAAGTTGCTTTTGGTCATGATGCTTCATCAGAGCCATAGAAACCCTAACTAAAATCATCTATTTTGCCACTTTGAATCTGCTGTGTGCTTCTTTCCTTAATTTTATTAGCTCATATAGGCAGGGCTGTAGGAGCAGACTGAAGACTTTGATCTTGTGTTCTTTTGTCTGTCAGTGTTGACCACAGAGTGAATAATTCATCAAAGTAAATTCCATGAACTGAAACAGAAATGTTAGCTTTTGTGTGGATTCAAAAAAGAGAGTGGGGGAAACTTCTAGACTCTTTATGGAAGTCCTTTTCCTTACGAATTTGTAGGAGGCGAGAATCATCCTCAAGTAGTTCTTGTTGTCCACATTATTTTTTTTTCTTAATTCTTATCATAACTTCAAATATTCTAGAAAGCTCTTTCTAAGAATACCATGGGGTAACTGTAAAGGTTTTCTACAGGATTCCTTTCACTAGTTGAATATCTGTGACCTTAGGCTTTGGAGAAGTAGATGGCTTATTTGGGAGTTAGAAGACATCCATGGTTTCCAATTATGTGGATGACCAAGTATGACCAAGGGACTTAGGTGACATGGCTCTAGTTCTGGGGACTACAGTCTGCTAGACACCCCTCCTCAGTCAGACTTTGAGAACTTTAGACTCCAGAATTCCTATGGGATGGAGCCTAATTCCACTTCAGAGCCCACTAAGTCTTTTATAGGCCCATCACAATTTATCCCAGAAACAAGGAATATTCAAGGAGCTGGCTATTCTGGTGTGTGCAGAAGAGGTTTGAACATTTCTATCTATGTAATATCACTTAAGATTTAAGGTAGAGCTAAGGGTGTGAAGATACAGTGAATGAAAAACAGGAACTAGGTAGACACCTGTGAAATTGAAATCCAAACCTGACTTTCCATGTTGTTTTGAGACCATGTGTCATGGGTAGGAAGAGAAAGCATATTTTTATTCCACAATACGTTAGCTTGATTTATAACTTGTATATATTTAGACATACATTCTGTGGGACCCAGCTTCTACCCTTTTGCTTTGACCCTCAACTGGCAGGGATAGGCCTGTAAGCTACCACTATGTAACCAGCTGTCCTGGCTTATTTGGGACTAAGGGGGTTTCCCCTGGGATACAGGATTTAAAATGCTGACAGAGAAAGTTCCGGGCAAAACAGAGGGAGTTGAGTTGCTCTTTCTAGATCTGTTTATAGTCTAATGTCTGCTACTAATTTATACAACTAGACATGTTAGAATTCTTATTTTAGGAACAACGACTAAAAAACCCAACCACTTCTGTTTATGCTTTATCTTGGTACCTTATTAGGTTTGATATATCATTGATTATAGTCCTTCTCTCAAAGTCAGGAAGAAATTCAAGGTCATTTGGCTAGAGCAAGGCATCTTGTCTTCAAGATAGGATGAAGCCTAGGAAGAGAAGAGTCTACACCTTGGACTTTTCTTCTGAAAGAACAAAGAGATGAGTGTGGTTCTGGACATTAGTCCTGCCAGTCCTTGGCTCATGCTTTGTCACAGTGACAAAGTGTGACTCCAGTCTAGTCAGCCTGCAGATATCTAAGACTGATGGGTGTTTCGAGAGTTTGATGACTGAAAAAATGATTAGGTGGAAATGTCTTTATTGGGACTGAGAAAAATGGGAACTTTGATCATGCTAGTTAACCCAAGGGATGCACTTCTATTTTTGATACATTGGGAATAGGACATTCATTCATTCCTTCATGCATTCATTCATTCTCATTTATTAATTCATGTTTTCTTTTAGGAAATGATGCCCAAAGCAGTAATATCTTAGGCAAAGAGCCTCTAGGCACATACTAATTTGAAGATCTGAAAGCAGACCAGAGAAATGGGCTGAGAAAAAAAGAATGTGGAATAAGATGGGTTCAGAGATGGGCAGGAGTCACATCAGTTTTTTTTTTTACTACCATAAATAAAGAGTTTAGGTTTTGTTAAGTGCATTGTAATGACCTTGCAGTAGATGGGAAAATTCCACATCCTATCCATGGAACCATCAATGTCAGAAAACAAGACAAAGTCAGGGTTTGAAATCATGATGGTTAAGTAAGTGGCCCCTAAATATAATCGTGTGCACACACTGTCATCACAAGGAGGGAGAGGAAGATGTGACATAGAGAACAAAGGGAAAGTCACATAAGTATGGAGGTAAGGATGTAGCCACAAGCTAGTCAATAAATAATGGTAGCTTCTAGAAGCTGGAGCAGGTCAGCAACAGACTCTGTACCATCCAGAAAGCCTGGTGAGACTTGGATTTCCAGTCCCCAGACCTGGGAGATAACACATTTTGGTTGCCTTGATCCACTTGTGTTCACAGTCATTTGTTATAGCAGCATAGAAAGATGGGGATCAGGCTGGTCTCTGCAAACATCTTTGATTTCTGTTCTTCTGTGACCTCCTTCCACATGCATACATGTTCATGCACACACATACACATGTACACATATATACTGTGAATACATGTACATAAATGAACATGCAGAGACAACCAGACTTTGCAATCACTAGTGATTTAGTGTGACGTCTTGTTTTATATCACCTTGATACATACAGTGATTTGTGAAGAGGGAAGCTCGACTGAGAAAATGCCCTCAGGTGACTGGCCTGTGGTCAAGCCTGTGGGGCTTTTGCTTGCTTTATAATTCTTGTGAGAGGGTCCAGCTCAATGTAGGCATTTCCACTTATGGGCAGGTGTTTCTGCGTGCTACAATAAAGCAGGCTGTGTAAGCCATGAAGAGCAAGTCAGCAGGCAGTGTTCCTCTGTGAACTCTGCATCAGCTCCTGACTCCAGGTTCCAGCCATGGAAATAGTTTCTATGTAACTTCTTTCCGTGAGGGACATTACCTCTAAATATGCAACAAGTAAAACCTTTCTTCCCAAAGTTGCTTTTGGAACCCTAAAACCATTTACTTTCAAGGTAAGTATACCTTTCTAATCCATAAAAAAAACAAAACAATAAACTAATTTGAAGTTTTTTCTTTTTAATTATGTGTGTACATATGTATCTGTATGTGGGGATGTGTACATGAGTGCAGGTGTCTCTTTAGGCTAGAACTGTTAGGTCCCTTGGAGCTAGAGTTAGCAGAGCAGAATATGGTCTTAATCACTAAGCTATCTCTCCAACCCTCATAACCCAATTTTAGAAGGAATCACAGAGGTAACCCATCAGAATAGATTAATGAACAATGGAACTCTGGAGTTGCCCAAGACACCTTTATTCTTCTCCTCAACAAGTCACCCACTCTGCTTACAGACAGCCTCAACCCCTTTGCAGGGACAAGGCATGTTGAAAGTCATCTGATGATGCTTTCCACACCCTCTCAAAGGGAATTGTTGTGACACTGTCGTCTGTGGGAGGCATGCCCAAGACATTGCCTAAAAACAGTGTGGATGATCTTAAGATGTCTCAAAGGTTTCCTGCACTGGTTACTAAACTCCACTGTGCATCTGAGCCACCTTGGGAGGTGGGGGGTCTCAGAAAACACACAGTTTGGAGAAGTATGGTTTCACAACATCTGACTCATCTTTCAGGGCATGGTCAAGGACAGCACGTCTCAAACTCTCCTTACATGGGGAGGTTGGTAAAGCACAATTGGATTCAGCTGGACTGAGTAGAGCCCAGAGTCTGTTTCTCTCTCTCTCTCTCTCTCTCTCTCTCTCTCTCTCTCTCTCTCTCTCTTTCTCTGTCTGTCTCATTCATTTTTTTCTTTTTAAAAATCTATTTCTGTGTGTGTTGTGGTATGCGCACGTGCGTGTTTGTGTGTGTGTGTGTGTGTGTGTGTGTGTGATCACATGTGTGATGATGGTATGTATGTATAGGTTAGAGGTACTAACCCTCACCTTGAATACATTTGGAAGAGTCTTTTTGCTCCACTGTGTGCATTGGACTAGCTGGCCTGCAAGCTTTTGTAGCTTCTCCTATCTTCTCCTATAGTATAATATATCCTGGCTATAGGGGTGCTGGGATTATAGATGTATGAAACCATACCTGTTTTCCTATGGGTTCTGAGAATCCTCAGCTTGCACGATCAGTTCTTTAAGGCATTAAGCTATCTCCTCATCCCTGGTAGTTTCATTTCCAATGAATGGCAGGAGATGCTTACAGGGTTGGTGCTCAGATCACATGCGGACTAGCAAAGTTCCCAGGGACCATGTTCAGAGTTTTAAAGCCTTGTGTGCCAAGGATGAGCCTGACTTCAGCTCATCTTTTACCACATGTATCAGAAAACACAGTCAGCCCTGGCCCTGGCCACAGTCCCAAGGCCCCATACGATGGTCCAGCTGTGGTCCTGATTGAGCAGAGCCTTTCGCATTGGAAAGCAGTGACACTCGGCATTCTCTGCTGCTGAGCTCATCAAGGGCTCCCAGCCAAATTCAACAGAGGCCAGCTTTCCAGACTGGGTTATGAGGAGACCGAGGTTTGCCAGGCAGGCCCCTTCCGACAATGCCAATTGTGGGCTAGACAACTTCCTCAGCCCAGCAGTGTGTGTCTTGCCTGAGACACCAGGAGGCCTGGCATGTCTCTTTTGGCATGTTATTTCCAACACACCGTCCGAGGCATGTCCTGCCCCCATATGAACCCTGCTCTGGTCCCTATAGCCTTCTGGAGAAGGTCGAGCCACTTTTCCCATCTCAAAACTCCACTTCCAGCCCCGTCTTTGCCATCCCCATCTTCCCATATGAAGCTTCTAAGAGGAGGCTCTTCATCTAACCATTAGTTGTCTTGTCTCTCCAGTCCCAAGACCTGGCCATTTAATTAAGAAACCACCTGATACTCAAGGAAAGGAATGCTATGATACCAGGAAAAAAGGAAGGCCTGGAGAAACAGCATGACCTAGCTTAAGGGTTTGTCACAAAGGCATACCCTGGTTTCCACTTCAGTTGTGTGCCCTTAGACTACTTCTGGGCCTCAGTTTTTTCAAGTTTAACTTGAAGCCTTTGTCTTAGGATCGTTGAAAGTATTCAGTGAGACTACTTACTTGAAAGTCATAACTTTGCTCCAGGTATGTAATCAATGTTCAGATTTGTAAAGTCTTACACAAAGTCTCAGTTTTAGTCTCCAGACCCCAGTAAAATGCGCGCGCGCGCGCGCGCACACACACACACACACACACACACACACACACACACACACACACACACACACCCCTCACAAGAGGAACTTGGTTTGAATACCCAGAATCCCATAAAAAGCCAAAGCAGCAGCAGTTTAAGACTTTAACCCCACCTGCAGGGGTGAAAATGAGGATTAGGTGAGTCCCTGAGGCTCACTGATTGGCTAGCCTAGCTAGTCAGTGAGATACAAGCTCAGTGAGAGAACTTGTGTCAAAAAGACAAGGTGGAGAGCAACTGAGGAAGACAGCAGACATTCAGCCCTTGCCCCTGAGTGTACTCACAGGTACACTCACACATACCCGCGCATGCGCGTGTGCGCGCGTGCGCGTGTGCGCGCACACACACACACACACACACACACTCACGCACACACATACACTAAATTAATAAAAACCACAGAAAAACGTCACAGTAGATCAGCAACTCCTGACCATCACACTCTTTCTTCCTCCATTTCCCTTTAGCTCTCTCAGAATCTTGGAGTCCCTGGAGAGACACAGCTCCTGGTGTTTCTCTGTAAGTGCAGGTCTATGGGACTAAGGAGTATGTCTGAACCTGATTTTGCAAAGAACCAATAGTTTGGGACTCTTCCCTTTATTGCATGTCAAGAACACTTTAGAAGGAAGACAATGGGCCCAAGATCGTGGCCATTAGGACAGACTAGAAACAAACAGGAGTCTTTGGGTCCAAACATTTCTTCTACACTGCTTCCTTACCTTGGAGACTAAGGTCAGCACAATTAGGTTTCAATGTCAATAGCACCAAAAGGTTCAAAGCCCAGGATGGGGCAAGTGCTTTATAGAGCTGGCTTCAGGGCCATGGTTACCACCTTTCTTTCTATACTGGGGAGGATGGCTTTGCTTTGGGGGAGGGAAGACACTGAATTCCAGATGTGATTGTTAGAATGTGTGATGGGGGTTAATCATTGGCTCAGTACAGATATGATCTGAAGATACATGTTTCCTAACGCCCTGCATTGCACATCTATGGGTTACACTAAACCACATCCAGAAAGCAAATAAAAGAGCAGGCTCTGGCTGCAGTTGGTCATTTACTTTATAAATATTTTTATAAGTACTTTGTATGTGGTAAGATGTACAGACAGTAAATGGAACACAGAGTCTCCCTCTTCTCTGAGCTTCCCTTCTAAGTAGAATGTATCTTTAAGTCTTAAATACCTACTTCCCTGAGCCTGGATTCAGTGATACACAGGAGATCTTGGAGGTGAGGGCTGGGACAGAAGAACCCTGAACCTAATCTATCTTTCATGGCTTATTATCTTTTTCAAGACTATCACAGAAGCTCTGTATGTACCCACACTTGAGCCATACAAACTTCTTTCTTGGAGCCCATCTTCCCCGCTTCTCCAGTTTCTGAAGGCTGGAGCACTGGTCTGGCTTCCTCTTTCTTTGTAAGGAGTGGGACTTGCTGGCACTCTCAGAGCCCATCACTCTCCAGAACTGAGCCTGTAGCTTGAGTCAATTTCTTTTCTAATCAAGATTCTTTGTCTTTAAGCTCTGAGGGTGACATGTGCCACAACTGTGCTGTCCAGCCTGTTCTCAAGTGTCTCCATTTTTTTTCTTGAAAGTACAGAGGAATGGCTGTTTAATCCTCCCCCACTTCTTCAAACTTTGAGGGTTCTGATGGGTTTGGTTCCTCCCTTTTCCTGCAAAGGAAGAGATTTGACTTGAGGAGCAGCTCTTCTCTGCTTCACTCTGTAAAGACGCTGGCCTTGTTAGGGCGCCTTAATCCCCTCCACCCACTGTTTACCTTCTTATCTGAAAATATTACTGGATCTGCCAATCTGCCAAAGGAAACAGAGACATGTTTTTTAAGGCTGGAGACTTGCTTTTTGAGCCTGCCAGTATTTATAAGGCTTAAATGGTTTCTCTGTTCCTAGGGTCACGTGGGAGGAGCAAGAAAACTTTTACCAACAACTGGGCGGAAGCCAGAGGCCAGGCCAGGTGAAATCCCACAGAAGACTAGGGCAGAGAGCAGGCCAGGCGTGTGGTAGGAAGGAAAGAGGAGGTCCTAAACAGCTAGGAGGCTTCATGGACTCCCTGATCAGAACACCCTGTTCTCAAACAACCAGTTTTGTTATCTACTAGACAAGAGTTGGGTGCTGTCTAAAATCATGTACCTCATAAGAATAGAGAACTGCATTCATTTGCAAGCTCAGGGGAGTTGTGACAAGAGATTTTCTTGCTTTCAAAAGGTTTAGTGATTTATTTACTGTATTTTATGAGTGTTAAGCTTACATGTACGTATGTATGTGTGTATATATGTATGCATGCATGTACGTGAATCTTGTGAATGAACCAACGTGATTCTTGGCTTCTGAGTCAGTCTGGATTCCACTCTGGACTCCCTTCTCAGCAGTGGTGTAGCCTAGTTAGTGCTAGTTAGTTTTTTGGTTAACTTGACACAAACAAAAGTTGTATGAGAAGGAGGAGCCTCAATTAAAGGAATTGCCTCCATCAGATTGGTCTATTGGCACCTCCATAAGGATTTTTTTTTTAAATAAATGATTGATGGAGGATGGTTCAGCCCACTGTGGGAGGTACTACTTCTGGGCAGATGGTCCTGGGATGTGTAAGAAAGCAGGCCAAGCAAACTATGGGAAGCAAGCTGGTAAGCAGAGTTCCTCTACAACTTCTGCTTCAGTCACTGCTTCCAGGTTCCTGCTTGAGATTCCGCTCTGACATCTCTCAGTCATAGACTGTGACATAGATGTGTAAGCCAGAGAAACTCATTGCTCCTGAAGTTGTTTTCGGTCAGTGTTTTTTATCACAGCAATGGAAAGCAAACGAGGACGTGGCAGTTGCTTCACCTCCCTGAGTTCCAAGTTTCCCATCTGTAAACTGAATGTAATTATCCAGCATCAGGAGGAGGATTAAGGTGATTTATGTAAACCGCTAGCACACAAGATGGCCTTAGACAACAGTACTCTCCTCTCAAAACCTTCTTTCTTCCATCTCACTTCTGGCTACCCAGAACTTTCCTTAACTTCTTCTTTAAAGAGCATTCAACCTAGAAGATACATGCCTCTGGGGTATCAATGGGAGGCCATGTGCCAGATGAGCTCCTGTGCCTTGTCTCACTATCCAGATTTCCAGACAGCAGGGTGAAAGTACACATGGCAATTGACTGCAACGATCTCCACTTAAGAACGTACTCACAGAGCAATTATTTGCACAGCAGAAATCTGGGTTGGTGAACTGGGCCTCTCATCTCCCACCAGATGAGCCTGCTCTAGTTGACCTCACTACACATCCTTTCATATTTTCAGAAAAAGACAAATCATGTGGATGTTATGGTCAGTGCAAGAATGAACGGAGGTGGCTTTGGCTGGGGCAGAGCCCCCCTGGACATCTGTTTAAGATGCTAATGGGAGCAGAGACAAGAATATCATGTCTATGTCTTCTAATCATAACTGCCCAAATCCATTCTTCCTTCTTTTCATGTCTTATCTCCCATTCTACCTTTAGTACCTTTTTATCTTTCTTTTTATCTGATTCCAAAGCCCAGACTGATGCTTGGGCTTGCTAGAGAGTAGTGGAGTCCATCACATTCCCTCATAGTATTTCCTCCAAATCTCCCACTCTTTACTTTCACAGTTCTGTGAATCCTCTTTAGCCATAAGGCACTAGGATATCAGAAGGTCTACATTGTAGGTGAAATAATTAACTCATGCAGCTAGCAATAAAGACTACTATAGCTGGGTAACAAATAAACCCGGAGTCTTACTGTTTGTAGCAAGAAGTGTTTCATTCACTAGGAACTGAACATCGGCTTAAGTGGACAAGTTAGATCTGTTCTTCCTGGGTCATTCTGAGACCAGGCTGAAGGAAAATTATATCCCTGGAGAAGTGTAGGCATGACCAAGGTATGCAAGCATAAGTTGAAGTACAATCCAAGGTTTTGCTCAAGTCATATCTGCTAGTATACTTTGGCCAAAGCAAATCTCACAGACAAGGGTAGCATTCACAAAAGTGCCTTTTGTGAAAGAACTTTATGGCTTCATGAAAAGGCAGTCTCTGGTAACAGAAAGGACTAAAGAACTAGGGTCAATAATTTGCTTGATGACTACCATTAATATTTAATTATGAACTAGATGACTCAGTCCAGGCATAGCAGGGATGAAGGGGCCTGGTAAATAGTACTCATATGATTCATGAAGGGAGACAAGAACAGTATAGGAAAAGGTGAGGATACTACAGACCAAGAGCTATACCCCTCAAACTTGCATCAGGATCACCTGTAAAACTTATTTGCATGGATTAGTAAACCCCCATTGTGGGTGGTTTAAACTGTAGTCTCAGATATTTTAACATTTGGTCCCTGTTCAGTGATGCTGTTTGTGTGAGGTTAGAAGGTTCTGCCCTGCAGGAGTAAGTATGCCATTGGGACAGGATGGTGCTGGTGAGGTGGCCTGACAGTTTAAAAAGTTGCACAATTTCTCGTTCACTGTTTGGTTTCTACTTGTGCCTCAGCTTCTTCTCTAACCTCCATGCTTCCACTCTGATATCATAGATTCCTATCACTCTGGAACTATGAGCCCAGGTGAGCTCCTTCTTCTATAAATTGCCTTGGTCATGGTGTTTTCTAATTGCAATAGAAAAGTAACCAATGCACTACCTTCTGGTGTTCTCATGCAGTAGGTTTAGAGCAGGGGTTGAGAATGTGTACTTTAAACAGCTTTTGTAGGTAGACTGGTATTGTTCATACAGAAGCCATGCATGGTGGTAACCTTCTCAGGAAAGATGATCACTACCAGAGAGAGCCTAACAATGGTCTTGCTTGGGCACTTAAGTGCGGTACTCCCTTCCCTTTAATTCATTGTTATCCTATTCCAACACATGTTTCTCCCTTTTCACATGTTTCTCTTGTTTCTGTAAATATCTCCACCTTTTCACACCATCCTGAGATCACCTCTCTTCCTGTCTGGGGTTCCATTTCTCCTCACTTCCAGAAGGTACTAGAACCCAGAGTGTGGTTGTGGTGCACCCAAGCATACAATCATTCCATACTCAGAATGGAGATGAGTGGACATATAAAGACAACTTTCTAGGAAGAATGTGGGTCTCCTGATTATTCTTGATGGTTTATATTTTCTTGGGTCTGTTCTGCATCTTTGTACTTTCATTTAAAAATTATTTGTGGTATCTGGAGGCAGCTATCACAAGACACTGGTTTTTATGACTTATGAAGGATGAAAATATTCCCCCAGGACTATTGCAAATGTGTCATGAAATTTAACCAGGAATTTGATTAATGGTAACTTCAAACCCAGCTTGCTCTTCAAGTTTGTTTGACTGAAGATTAGCATGTTACAGGATAACAGTAGGACTTCAGAGAGCTCAGCTTAACTCACTGAGCTGGGACAACAGGGAATGACCTGACTTGCCAAAATCTCCTGCCCAAGCAACTGGTGTTGTGAGAATGGTTATAGCTCATTCTGAGAGGGACACAGAGAGTAGGTCACCTGCTACCCTGGAGATCACCAATGGCTTCCTTTTGCCAAACACTCTTTTTACTTTGGGGATTCACATTGTGAAAACCAGGGTTTATTGTTTCCTTTCCCCACAGTCTTAGTGTTGAAACCTCTCTTATTTCTTTCCTTCCTTGAGTCCACTCTCTCTTCTCTTCTCTTCTTCCTTCCTTCCTTCCTTCCTTCCTTCCTCCCTTCCTTCCTTCCTTCCTTCCTTTCCTCCTCCTCCTTCTCTCTCTTTTTTCTTTCTTCCTTTCTTCCTTCCTTTCTTCCTTTCTTTCTTTCTTTCTTTCTTTCTTTCTTTCTTTCTTTCTTTCTTTCTTTCTTTCTTTCTTTCTTCTGAGGCAAAGTCTCTCTATGCAGTTTAGGCTGGTCTGAAACTCTCTGTGTATCCCAGACTGGCCTCAGATCCATAATCCTGGTGTTGCCTCTTGTCTTAACCTTCCCAGTCCTAGAATTACACATGTGTACCATAACACTTGGGTGGTGTATTGGATTTTTGTCACTCATTAGTTCACTTAGCACACATTAACTTAACTCTTGTTACCATTCTACATGTGGAGAAGACACTTGTGAGAACCACAAAGCCACTACTCTCCTGGACTTTGCATTTTGGAAGGTGAAAAATAAACAACTAAACAACAAATATAAACACTAAACAACCCAACAAGAAATGACCCAAGTCAGTGGCTAGTGCTATTTGGTTCTAAATTAAAGATGGATCAGGAAGAGGAGGGCCTTAAATAAGGTGATCCAGGAAGTCTCCCTGAAAGCAAGGATGCTCTGAGACAGGAGAAAATAATTTGTTCTGTTTGAGAATCCAGAATTTAGCTTTTTAATGAAATGAATATGAAAAACTAAGGAGAGCTGATGGAAGAGGATGGTAAGAACACAGCAAGGGCTGACCTCACAAGCTTTATGGGCTACACTGAAAAGCAAGGAAGTAACATTCGGTCAGTGAAAAGTCACATGGGTTTTTCATCCAGGTATTGTGTAATCCTGTTTACATTTGGTTAATCCCACTGTGACTACTCTTTGGGGAACAGAATTTAGTGCACATGAGCAAAAGCCTGAAGACCCTCAAAAATGATACCAGTCTCTGTAACTATGCTATGGGCTTGGGCTCAGGGATTGAAAAGTGTTCACAGGCAGATCATATATGGTTTTATCTCATCCTTTCCTACTGCTCCAGGATAAAAACTCTACAGGTTATAGTCTTTAGTTACATGTGGTGGGATGTGTCTGTAATCCAAGTTTTTGAGAGGTTGAGGCAGAAGGACCATGAGTTCAAGGCCAACATCGGTTACATAGTAAGTTTGAAGTTAGCACGAATGACATGAGACCCTACCTTAGAAAATAACAAATAAGAAAAATAAGAAAGGCACAATAAGAAACTAGTTCTTAAATAAACAGTCATTGGTTGATTCTATGTGCAAATGCCTGAAGATTCACACAGTGCAAAGTCAAAGCCACTCTGTAGATCTTTCCCACACACCAGCCTGGGGCTGCCTGCTTTGAGAATTCAGCTATCAACACCCAACTCCTCTGAAGAAATGTCCCAGGAGAAAATCAGAATTTCAGAGACTGAATAACTCTACATGCTGGACCTATATGTAAGCTGTCTTCTGCTCCCATGGTGAAGTTTTAAGCTATCCATAAATATTTGGAAAAAGTGCCACTAAATTCCCAGGGCCAAGAAAGGGTCAGATCTTGTGTTGAGAGTTGGAAGAAATATTGGCTATCATGTAGTCATGGTCTCTAACTATGACTGAGAATGCAATGGTTGGAATTAGAATCATTTACACTTGCTTCTTCTGTGCTGTGTGATCACATAACCACCATAAGCCTCAGTTGTCATATCTGCAAGGTGGGACAATTATTAAAGCATCTCCTAGGAAGCCTAAGTTAACACTGGCAAAACACCATGAGAGAATGAAAGAAAAATATTGTTGTAAAGGTATTTTGCAGTTCAGAACAACAGGTCAGACAGTTTGATTTTTTTCTGAGACCCATATAAGACGTAATAAACCTGCTGTGTTAGGATTTTCCTTTCTGTGATGTTCTGTGGCACTGTTCCTGAGAGACATGAACAAATATCCACTCACTCCAGGTAAGGAAACAATGGCAGACCCAAATAAGGATACCTCCAAAGTCTAACTTGATGAACCAATGAGTTTGGGGTTACTTAGAGGAATGTAGGTGAGGGGTAACTTAAATGAACAGAAATGACTCAGACTACTGTGTCATCAAACCATAGCCTAGCATGGATCATGAAAGCTGGAAGCCTGAAGTTCACTTCACAGCCTGCTAACAATTCAACAGATTGGCGAGTATTATTTCTTGGTAGTTCACTCGGTCTGAGTCCCTTCTAGACAGCTCAGCTCGTCTCCATAGCTCAGGTTGTCAGAGAGTGCCTCTCAGCAGTCCTTATTATTTATGTATCCTTGAATGGGAGGGGTATAGTGAATCTGGTCAGTTTCAGGGACTTCCTGATGTATTTGAGTTGTTTACCTTCTGTGCTTAAGCAACTCCTTGAAAGGTGTAATGTTTCACCTCTCCTTAGAACATCCTATTATTTCACCTCTCTGTAAACATGTGTTTCATTATGTTTTTCCCCCCAGGATGAAAGGTTTTACTCTTCCAGCAAACTACTACACAACCTGGCAAAGGAGATAACATGGATAACATAAAGGGGGAAGAGAAACATTTTGGGTTATAGTTTTAGAAATTTCAGTTTACTGTTTTTAACTTTCTTTGTTTTGGCACTTGTGGGGAGGCAGAGCATCATGGCAATATGTAGGGCTCTGTGGAGGAGGAAGATACTTATATAAGGGTAAACAAGAATCAGAAAATGAGGATGGTTCTGGGAACTACGGAAAGATTTATTTCTTTCATCTAACCTCCATATCTTAACATTTCCAGAACCTCAAAAACCTGCTCAGTTAGGAGGAGTCTGAGTGCTCAACACATGAATCTTGGAGAACATTCCATATCTAGACCCCCAGTCACAACATTTTTCCAGCAAGGCCATACCTCCTAAACATACTCAAATAGTGTCATTGACTTCACAGCACACCTTGTCTCAAAATAAAGGGTGAATGATTCCTGAGAAATGGTACTCAAGCTTGATCTGTGGCATATAATTGTGAGTGAACACACACACACACACACACACACACACACACACACACACCATCACCACCACCATCACCACCACCACCACCACCACCACCACCACCACCACCACCACCACCACCACCACCACCAAAATGGTGAGTATTAGACATAGTTGCAAAGATAAGAAGTTTACTATGGTGATTTTGTCAATAGAAGTGTAAATTATTTACTTCAGTGCCTGGCTCCTGGTGGATGAATTCCATTAATTACTATTTGGTCATTTCTACCATATTATGTTGATTTTCACAGAGTTCACCACTAGCTATCAGACTTACAAAGAAGCTAAAAACTTGGTCCCTTCCAATATATTGTGGGTAAAAGTCTTAGGTCTAGACTTATGCTCTGCCATGTATAGTTTTTATTGATAATTTGACACAACCTGGATCACCTGGGAAGAAGGAAACATAATAGAGGGATTGCTTTAATCAGACTCACCTGTAGGCATATCGATGGGGCATTGTCTTGGTTTCCAAATGAAGGAAGACCCAGACTACTGTGGCCTTCATCATTCATAGATATGTGTACTAGAAAGTCAGCCAGAGAGCAAGCCAGTAATCAGCATTACACTGCTCCTTCCATTTCAGTTCCTGCTTGAGTTTCTGTCCTGACTTGTCTTGATCATAGACTGGAAATGTAAGCTGAAACCACATCATCCTCCCCAAATTCATTCCCATCAGTGTGTTTTCACAGCAACAGAATGACACTAGAACATTCTGTTAGTATTTGAGGCATAAACTACAGATGATTCTGCTGTCTGATCAAAGGAGGACTAGGGATAGCTTATGGTTTGAGTCTGAAGTGTCTTTGGATCTTTAGGAGGTAGGAGCCTAGCTAGCCCAAATGGGTTACTGGGGATAAACCTTTAAGGTTATAGCAATTTCTAAGTGTTGGCTTGAACTCTCTGCTTCTTGATTTACAAGATTTAACATGGAGACACCACATGCACCTGCCACCATGGACAGATCCACTGTGCTTTCATGCCCTCCTTACGATGATGGTCTACTTCTGAAACCATAGGCCAAAATCTTATCACTTTTCACTTGCTGCTGTCAGCGATGAGAAAAGTCACAAACAAAAGTGGCGAGATGTAGGACTAGCAATGAGAGCCTGCTATATGGACATTGAGTTATTTAATATGCCTGCTAGTAGAAAGGATTTTTGCTTACCTGCTAGTGTGTGTGTGTGTGTCTGTGTGTGTGTGTGTGTGTGTGTGTGTGTGTGTGTATGTGTGTGTGTGATATTTCCTCTAGTGTCATTCCTCAGGAGGTAGCTACTTTGAGTTTTGAAACAGGGTTTCTTATTGAAACTTCTTATAGAAGGTCTCCTAATTGGCTAGACTGGCTAGTGAACCCATGAATTAATCAGCTTCCGCTTCTCCAATGTTAAATTAGAAATTCATGCTACCATGCCTGGCTGTCTTTACATAAGCTCTGTCAACTAGAGTCAGGTCATCATATTGCAAGGGAAGCCCTTTACTAACTGAGCCATGTCCCCAGTCCATTTGTCTCCTGTTTGATGAGCGCATGACTGAGAGAAGAAGACACGTACAACTTCACATCCCTAGTCACTGGCTGTGCTGGATTCTAATCCAGAACAGAGAGAATGTGGCTCCTTGGTGGTGCCATCTTATCACACCTGACTTCCCTGTCTTGTACCTTTTGGTGAGGCCATTTTCTAAGGACTCAATTGAGAGTTCTAAAACCACAAGCAGAGGCTTGCTGATCACAGAGCATCTTGTGGCAGTTGGCCCAGCCCTTGCTATCCTTAAGACCAGTGGCACAGCCAATGTCTTGACCAGTGGCCTAGAAAAACAGAGGGGTCCTGCTCTGGACCTCTGGGTTGTTTATATGGAACTGCTCAGACCATGCCCCTGGGATGCCAAAACCATAGTCGGCTGTGGAGAGAAAATAGCATCCAGTACTCCATTTCTGGTCATCATCCACACACATTCCAAAAATACAAACAGTCCATTTTAGCTCCTGAGTATGTTAACTGTGAGATGTAGCAAACCAGCCGTGCTTGTTGGATATTCACATTCCTCTTACAAGCTGTTGGTCCAGAGCCTGTGTTCAAAGAAGTTCTGAATTCTACTTCTTTGTCTGAATGGCCAGAAAACTTAAGTGGATGAGGTGACACACAGCGGTACCTCTGCAACAGTGAGAATATTACAATGACTTAAGTTTTCTGACCTTAGAGATTGAATGAGGGGAGTTTTCTGACTTCTTGCTTAACGGGAACAGCTACTTTACTTCTCAAGTGTTGTGAGGAGTCAAATACTACAAAGAGGTTTTATTCACAGTTCATGCACTCCTTTAGCCATCAAGTACCATGGATATCTGCCATGTTTAAGCATTGGCTGCCTAGGTGGTAGGGTAAATTTGATGTAATTCCTATTGCCAGGAAACAGATGGTCTAGCTGAGGAAACAGTTTTATTAAACGACTCTATAAACACATCTAAAATTGCAAATTATTATGAAAGAAAATACATCCTTCAAAGAATGTGCCTAATAATTGGAGCTGACCATAATTCTCACTGTAGGATGCCAAATGTCTTCAACATAGAAGTACTGTTTTAATAATGCAGTGGAGAATAAGGTAAGCTGGCCAGAGAATTTCAAATAGGAGCATAGGCAAACCAAAATGATAGAGATAATGTGGCTTGTCTGAGAGTGAGATGGACCATTGAATGTAAACAAGAAGGTGCAAAAAGAAGTGATTGTTGAGGAAACCAGAGCCAGGGCCTTGAAGATTTGTTACTAAACCTGAGTAATTGGGAGGTATGAATGACTCTTAAATAGCACAATAATGTGATTGGTGCTATAATGTGTTAATACTTGTATTAAAATATGGATGTTAATCTTTTTGTTTGACACTTGGGGCACTGCAAAAGGACCAGATGTGTATTAGAGTTCATTCCTCATCTTAGATTATGTTATGTTGATGTAAATTTCTAGCCTCATTGCTATTACTATGACAAATACCCTGACACATGGAGTCTTTGGAGGAGAAAACTTATTTTACTTTCACTTACAGGTTACAGTCCTTTATTGAGGGAAGCCAAGATAGGAATTGGAAGCCAGGCCTGCTTGCTATTCCACACATCAGTACTTCTGACAAAGGAATTCCCTTCACTGTTAAAGACATCCAGCAGGAACCATGAAGGGTGTTGCTTGTAGGCTATTAGGAAGGCTCATGCCTAGATAGCTTTCTTATACAGTCCAGGGCCATTAACCTAGGGAATGGTGCTGCCCACGGTGGGTTGAATATTTTATATCAATTAATAATCAACCCAATTCTCCTCAGACATATCCACAGACCAATCTGATTTAGCAACTCCTCAACTGTGATTCTCTTTCCAGATGATTCTAGGTTGCATCAAATTATCAGTTAAGTTAATTGAAACAGGTATTATATAACCTTGACATCTCAGTGCCTTACAGACTAAAGTGCTATACAGCTAGATGGGTCAATTGTGTTTCTGCCCCAGAATGGTGGACGAGCTTTGACAAGAAGAAAGAAGACAGAGCCAAGCAGGAGCTGGTTACTTGATTATTTATTTTAACTGTTTCTTCTATTTTTTGAGATTATCATATAATTACATCCTTTTGCCTTTCCTTTCCTCATTCAAAACCCTACCATGTGCAATTCTTTGCTCTCTTTCACATCCATTGCCTATTTCATTAATTATTTTACACACACACACACACACAAACACACACACACAAATGCATAAGTGCAACCTTCTCGAATGATCTTCATACTGTTACTTTCATGTATTATTTTGGGGATGACATTTGGATAACCAGTTGGTGAGTTTTTCCCTTGGGAAGACCATTTCTCTCTCAGCACTCTTCAGTTGCTTATAGGGTTGTGTAGGTTCAAGGCCTCCTGTGCTTCCCAGGTCCTGTCCATGTTAGCATGTCTGCTGATCGCCATTGTCTGTATTCAGCTCATGTTTAACCTGCAATGTTGATGAGGCTTTATAGGTGTAGCTTCTGACATCTCTAGGGAACACAGTCTCCTAGGGAGAACTTACTGTTCTCTTGGTTCTTACAATCTTTCTCCCTACTCCTCAGCAAGTACCTCTGAACCTTTGGGTGCATGTGTTGTGCTGTTAATAGATCCTTTAATACTCAGATCTGTGATTGCATATTGATTGGCTGTGATTTTTTTGTGATGGTTTCTGTCTGTTGCAAAGAAAATTTGATGAGGGTTGATTCTTTCTCCTCCCCCTTCCCACCTCCTAAGGTTGCATATTTCCATTTATTCTGCTGGCCTTCAGGGTTGCACTCCTGTCCTCCCAAATATCTGATCCTGTTGCTCTTTTTCCCTTTCCCTTTCCCACCTAGGCCCCTCCCTCCCTCTGCCCTCTGCTTTCTTCTCCCTCCCAAGTGGGATTGAAGCATCATCACTTGGGCCATTTGACTTGTTAACCTTCTCGAGTTCTGTGAATTGTATCCTGGATATTCTGTACTTTTTTGACTAATAGCCACAAAAAATTACACACTGGAAAAAAGAAAGCATTTTCAATAAGTATAGAAAAATGAAAATAGATCCATATTTGTAACCTTACCCAAAGCTCAGGTCCCGGTGGATCAAGGACCTCAACAGAAAATTAGATACTGATCTAATAGAAGAGAAAGTGGGGAAGAGCCTTGAATGCATGGACATGGGGGGAAATTTCCTAAACAAAACTCCAATGGCTCAGGCCCTAAGATCAAGAATTGACAAATGGAACCTCATGAAGCTGAAAAGCTTCTGGAAGGCGAAGGACAGAGTCAGTAGGAAAAATTGGCAACCTATATTGGGGAAAAAATCTTCACTAACCCCACATCTGGTAGAAGACTAATATCCAAAATATATAAAGAACTCAAGAAGGTAACCTCTTAAAAAACAAACAACCCAATTAAAATAATGGAGTATAGAACCAAACAGAGAATTCACAGCAGAGGAATCCTGAATAGTTTAGAAGTACTTAAAGAAATATTCAAAGCTCTTAATGATCAGAGAAATGCAAATCAAAACATTCTACCACTCATAATAGCTAAGATCAAAAACTCAGGTGACATGTTGGTGAGGATGTGGAGAAAGAGGAACACTCCTCCATTGCTGGTGGGATTAAAAACTGGTTCAACTACTCTGGAAGTCAGTCTGGAGGTTCCTCACAAAACTGGAAAGAGATTTACCCGGCTACCCATCTATACCACCTGGCTATATACCCAAAATATGCCTTACTATACCACAAGGGCAGGTGCTCCTCTATATTCATAGCGGCCTTATTTGTGATAGCCAGAAGCTGGAAACAACTCAGATGTTCCACAACAGAAGAATGGATACAGAAAATGTGGTTCATTTACACAATGGAATGCTATTTAGCTATTAAGAATGAGGACATCGTGAGTTTTGCAGGCAAATGAATGGAACTAGAAAATATCATGTTGAGTGAGGTATCTCAGACCCAAAAGGTGCATGGTATGTACTCACTAATAAGTGGGTCGATTCTTTTCTAAAGATCTATTTGTGTGTGTTCTAGAGTGTGTGTGTGTGTGTGTGTGTGTGTGTGTGTGTTGTTACATAAATCTCAAACAGTGCACATCAGAGGGATTAACGCACACTTACATTTTCCATTAGAACAGCAACAATATCTGAAATACCTACATTTTCTCGGTAGTGTTTTGCTTTTCTGCTTAGCTCTGGAAAATGTACTTTGGTAGTGTGGAAGAGTATTCTAGAGAGACTAGCATGTCCTTTCACACAGCTGAGAGTTCCAGGTACATTTGTAAAGTACCTGTTCTGAGGAACTCAGGTTAGTGTTCACCGTTTCCCTGATCTCGAACTAACCAGGGATGAGGAATAGTCAGAATTTGCATAATGATCTGATGTCAAGGAAATTTTTCAGCTGTGTCCTCAAATTTCATTCTGTTCAGTGCACTATGGTGCTGGGGAAGAGATAAGGAGAAAGAGTTGACTTCAACTGATTATCAGTTTTGCAATAGGAGAAAAGAGACTTCAGGTCTCCTGAAAATTCTGAGGAATTATTTTGAAAGAAGCTTGCAAAGTACATTTTACAAGTGATATCCCCTTGTCTGTATTCTCTCCTTGGACCCTCAGTAAATTTTTATCTTTATTCTCCAAGTGCTTGTGATAGGGAAGGTACATATGCATCTATGGAACTGCATTCATGGATGTCAGCTTATGGATGTAGTTCACTATAATAGAACATCAGGTTACCATGAAACCAAATGCATTTAAATACTTAATATTAAATAGGTCAGTAGTGTTAGCATCGAGGGCACAATGTGAACCAATGCAGGATATGAAGATACAGAACAGTGGATCTCAACCTTTCTAACGCTGCGGCCCTTCAACACAGTTCCTCCTGTTGTGGTGACCCCCAACTATTAAATTATTTTTTATAGTTTACTATATTACTTTATGACTGTAACTTCACTACTGTTCTGAGTCATAATGTAGACAGTTTTTGAGACAGAGGATTGCCAATGGGGTCATGACCTACACGTTTAGAACTGCTGATTGAGATCGAGGCATGGCAATGGTGGAGAGCTGTGACCAGCAAACCAAGAACTTGGCCTCATGAGCCTAGCATTAAAAGCATTTGCAAAAGTGTTCAGGCCCAGCGTAATTTGGGGAGCTGGAGGAGGAGAATCAAAGACTTTTGGTAAAGGTAACTAAGCATCCTCATGTGCCCTTTGGGGAACCTGCCAATACTCGTGTGACTGTGGGTGAGAGAAACGTGGAGAGAATCTGGTTCAGATTCAAGATAAACAGCATTTTAAAAAAAAGGAAACCTGCCATATCTCTACGTGGTGTTGCTATGGAGAGAACTATTTTCATCCGTTGTGAGGGCAGAGAGCTGTATCAAACAGAGAAACGTTCAGAACACGGGCTTGAACTCTCCTTGGGCTGCCCTAACTTAGCAGCATTTTAGTTTCTTCATGTTTATATGAGAGGAATGAGAAAAATGAAAGGTCTCAATGACCTATTTCTTCCATTTTCCCATTGAGTGTGCAAGCATGCTGAAAATCAACGGAATGGAGGACACTGGCCAAGTAAACAAACACTTGCTGAGTGAGGAGTGGCCTCTGGTTGGCACATTTGCAACTGGAGGACTGTCACCACTTTCCCCTCCCATTCTGTCACCATTTTGCTCGGTTGTGTTGGTCTCATTTCCTGCCCACCACCCGTATTCAGTGCAGGTATATTTCAGTTGTTGCCATTGACGTTTTAGGGGGCCTCCTTAGGTGCCAGTAAATTCTGGAAGACTTCAGCAAGGACATACAGAGCTTTCCAACCAAAACACAGTTTTAAAAAGAAACACATTCATAATGTTAGATGAGGAAAGCAGAGTCAGAACTCGGACAGCGATGCTGGACCCAACCTAGGTGTCTGATAAAATGATTAGTTCTGGGGGTACTATTGATGTTATGGGAAGGAGAAAGAACCAATTAGAACCTTTAACCTCTGGGAAGTGATGGCTCCTGTTGAATGCACCAGAGACTAGGGAAGCAAATAATATTCTGTCAGGATGTCTGACTCCTTCTATGGCCCATGGTTATAACCTTAAATTTGACACAATCCTTGAGGCTGAAGAAGGGACGTGTTGGTAGTTCCAGGTAGTCAAAGCATGTGGCATGGGGTCTTGAGCTTCTGAAAAACTTCAGAAGGTTCGCCTGTGGAGAGTTCATCTGAGAGAGTGGAATATGCTATCACAGTGTTATTTCCTGCTTGTCTTTTGTAGTTGCGCTTCGTGGTTCATACTAACAAACACGGGCTTGAAGGGCAGAGGGCACAGGCTGGAAGTCAACAGGAAACAATTCGTTTAGCGGTGGGAACCTGGACTGTGATTATATTCTCATGGCCAGTGATGCGTCTTCTTAGAGTTTTTGCAGAAGAGCCACATGGGCATGTTTTCTCAGGACAGCGATAGACAATGAGATATGTAGATGGCCCCTGAATGCCTGGGTAGTGCTAGAATGGCATCCAATTTTATTCAGTGCTCACTTATTGAGTACCTGCTATGTGTGAGGCAAAATGAAAGTCAGGAGACAGTAAAGCTTGGAATCTCCTTAAGAACTTGAGCATGAAGCTGTCATTAATGTCAAAGTCCTATCCCACAATAGGTGCTGGGGCTAAATGCTCTGTTTCATTTAGTTCTCAGAGAACTGCTAGCAGCTGTTGTTATTATTATCCCCATTTTTCACATGAAAAAATAGGCTCTGAAAGGCTAACATCTGTCCTAAGTACCCATATTAGCAAATATTGGAGCAAAGGTTAAATGTGGGCCGGCTGTGTCCAGGATGTGTGCTCTATCTACTTTCATAGGAGGGATAGGGATCAGGTAAGCTATTGTAAGGAAGCCACAGTGGCCACAGTGGCCTTGGAGAAGGAATGTGACTTACTGGGTAGGCCTGACATGTGAGAGCATGTCTGCCTTTGTTAGAGGAACGGCCTCTGCAAGGGTTTGAAGCCTATGCAAAGAATCTGTTGTAGGGGACTAGAGAGATGGCTCAGTAGTTAAAAGAATGCTCTGCTCTTCCAGAAAATCCTAGTTTGGTCCCCAGCATGAGGACTGGGTGTCTCACAACTGCTTATAACTCTAGATCCTGTGACTTCACATACGTTACATGTGCACATACAGTTAAATAAAAAAATATGAGTATTTCTTTCCAAAAATAGAGTCTGATGTAACTCACACAACTATGAGAAGTGGCCAGAGACAATTGATTTATGTCTACAACATATATTTGAGGGCTAGTGGCTGTGAGAGACCATCTTTTGGTGACCATCTACTGCTGGCCATCTGTTTGTCGATAAGATTAGACCAGGGCCTTGTCTTTATGGAGTCACTTTTGAACCAGTACATGTCATTAAGCAAGTATCAAATGGCAGTCTGATGAGAAATCAGAATGATAACTTTCCTTATAGTCTGATGCTCTAATACATAGTTCCTGACTAGTGCTATTTGGGAAGGCTTTGTGAGTGAGGCATTGCTTGAGGAAGTACATCATTGGGTACTTTCAGAGTTCAAAGACTGTCCCCAGTTTCCACTCTGCTTCCCATGTGCGGTGAGAGATAGGAGCTCTCAGCTGCTATTCCAGCTGCCTGCCTCCATGCCTTTGCTCTACTATTGTGGATTCTGCCCCCCTGAAACTGTAAACCCAGTCAAACCCTTTCTTCCCTATGTTTTTTTTTGGACATGACATTTTATCACAGCAATAGAAAAGGAACTAATGCAAAAGGCCTTGTGAGGTTCATAGTGTGCCCAACTTCTCTGACAAAGTAATGCTTAAGTTGGGATCTGAAGACAGAGACTGAGAGAGGGGTGCAAGAAACAGGTATGTGGAACAGCAAGGGTGAAGAAGGCCATACAGAGAGAGCATACAGAAGAAGGCCATACAGAGAGAGCATACAGAAGAAGGCCATACAGAGAGAGCGTACAGAAGAAGGCCATACAGAGAGAGCATACAGAAGAAGGCCATACAGAGAGAGCGTACAGAAGAAGACCATACAGAGGGGTAAGAGACTAAGCCCCAATCAATGTTCATGGCATATGTTCATATTGTCATCATGTGTTCATATATTAGGTCTCCTGTAGACTCAGGCAGGAAAGTCATGATTGCACCCCCATGGCTTCTCAGTTCTATAAACCCACTCAGGTACCAGGCCCCACTCCTTTCCAAGCTCTTAGCCAATTTGGCAAGCTTGATTATGCCAGATTGTTGCAATGTGGCTGCTGCATTCATTCTGCTGTGACCCCATCCCAACCTTCCCTATCAGGGATTGTGACCTTCTAACCAAAGGATGCAATTTCATGCTGCTCTTTTGCTTTCACTGGGGGCTGTGGAAAGTAAAACTTTGTTAACAGTCTCCCTAGGTTGGGGGAAATTTTCTCTGCTGAGATCATCTCAGGACTGTCAGCTCTTATTAACAAAACATGATGTCTTTTTGCATCCACCCACCCTGCTCCCAGTCTACCATTCTTGGAATGGATTCTTGTTTAGCAGAGAGAGAAGATGTTGGAATTGCATAGACTTCTCAGTTGACTCCTACCTGCCAAAGAAAAATCACCAGGAATCAAGAGAAGGTGCCAAGTCACAGTTCATTTTCAACTCCTCTGTTTCCTAGATCTTGTCACAGGACCTCTTCTGCATTGTCTCTCTCATTAATCCCCCACCCCTTTCTCTTTTCTGTCATTGGAGGTCATATGAGCCAGACCCTGATCTTTCTACCCTGAATGTATGATCTATTGCTGACTAATTCTACCTAACTAGACTTAGCCTGTGTAGGAAGGATGGGCAGGTAATCTGAGTGAGGATATACAGGCTAGTTTTGTGCCAGATGGTGGAGGAAGAAACCCCTCTTTCTGTTGAGATTGGTTGGCTGTGAAGACCTGCAGTTGTTGGGAGACTGTCTCCTTTAAAGTAGAATTGAGAGATGAATTGAGACATTGCCAAAAGGTTTTTCTGTCAATTCAAATTTAGAGATCTTGGTAATGGAGGTAATGCATTCTGAGACATGCACTGTGGGACAGGTGATACAACCCGTGTGAATGTCCTAGGGTGTGCTTATAAAAACTAAGGCAGCAATGATGGCATCTTATGAAGCCACTCTTGCAGTTGGATAGTTGTATATATTGACTGTTGTTGAACAAAATGTCACCAAATGAGAGGTTGGAAGCAGACAAACATGGATTTCTCTGTTATATGAACCATTAAGCATAACTTACTCTTTTCTGAAGCCAGTTTGGGTGTTATGCCTGTTCTTGCTAGTGTCTTCCTCTGACTTAGGAAACCTGGTGAGTATCAGACACAGTCATGAGAGCAGACAGTGGCCAAGTTCTTTTCTACCCCCTTCCTAGCCAGAAGAACCTTGATGCTCACTGCTGGCTTCTCCATGGAATCCAGGTTTGAATTCAGAGCTGTGCTTAAGTCATTTACATTTACTTATTGTGTGCCAGAGTTCATTTTCAGAGTGCTATAACAAAATACCTGAGAACAAGCTGTGTATGAAGAATAGAAGTTCATGTGGTTCTCAACTCTGGAGGCTGGAAGGTCCAAGGGAATGGAGCCAGCGTGTCCTCAGAATCTGGGAAGGGCCTTCCTACTTTAACACCTTAACAGTGTTGTCTTCATGTGGTATGAAAGGACAGAGTGTTGCTTTTATAGCACAACTACCCTGTCAAGAACTCCTTCACCCATGCATTCATGAATGGATAAATCCATTCATAAGGGCAGAGCTCTCCTGACCTACTTACTTCCAGAAAGTCCGGTCATAGTGATTTCAGTGTAAGGTGCATATGGAATGCTTTGCATCGCAAACCCTCAGTCATTCTCTAACCATCTCTTCTGTGCCTTCACATACCTGTATGAGCATCTGGGATGCCTTTAGAGCCTGCAGGAGAGAGAGAAGCTAATCCAAGGGTTATGAAGGGTTGACATTTGATGCCTTCATTACAGAGAAAGAAGTAACTCTGGGCTTCCACCTAGCGTTTCTAATAATTGCGGGGAGTTTTTTTTCCATAAATAGTTTAAAAAAGAAAGCAAAATGTAAGAATGTTTGAATCCCATCCAAGAATGTATGTTATGTTCTTTAAAAAGGAAATGTCAACAGAGAGTTGGGTGACAACCAGTCTCATGACGACCTTTCCAATAAAGCAGGGGCCATTCCATGGAAACTATTTATAAAGACTCTTATCTGAGGAAAGTTAATTCTAGGTTTTCTTCTAATTTGGAGGACAGCAGGGTCAACTCACTAGATGCTGCAAGACTTTTGGAATGAGCTTTGTGAAAGAAGGAAATAGCCATTCTTGTGGGAGCACTATATGGGTGGCTATAGTGAGGCAGCTGGGAGTGGGAGTACCATGGTTCACACTCTACTACCTCTTGGCATAGGGTGATATTTATAAGTTCAGCCCTCAGTTTGCTTATCTGTAAAATGGGCACAATGATTCAGAGCTCCCTAACAAAATGGATTCGAGGACTGAGTCTGTAAGACACATTTGGGGCTGTGAGTGGTTCACAGGATGTCTTTCCTGTGTGTGGAGGGCTTTTTATTTACTCTCTCCTTTTGTTTCCTCTCTGATTTTTCCCCTCTTTCTGTTCATGTCACCCCTCCCCCACATCCTTTCCCCCTTTAAGTGAGCCTCATGGTTTCCATGGCTATTTTGACCATTGCTTCTAATCTTGCTCCTTCTTTCCAGCTGTGTTGTGACTTTGCTATCTCTGGCATTGTGCTTCCAGCATCGTCTGTCTCCACACTCTTCCAACTACTAGTGCCTTCCTACTTCTTACTTCATACTACTAGTGCTTCAGCCAATCTCATCAGCTCATTTCATAAATGGGAAAAGGACCCACCTAAGGGTGATGCCATCATGATGGGAACTCTTCTAAGAGGGAGGGATTACTCAGTAAATCCAGAGGTCAGAGCAAGAAGGTAGTGGAGAGAGCCATTGTCCATCTCTAAAACCTTTCTTGAGATAATTACCCTAAACATTCCGAGCTCTAATGTCCTCTAGATGAATACCCCAATGATCTAAGGAACCTCTTACTAGGCCTCACTTCTAAACACACTACTCTAGGACCAAATGTTCCATGCATAGACAATGGATGACAGATTCAGGCTGTATATGCAAACCAGGGTAGAGATGATGAGTACTCAGGGAGCTTGTTGGGTCTTGAGCACATGCAGACTCAGTGACCATCTTTGTAGCCTTGGAAAGGTGACTCTATTCTCTGAGCCTCCACCATTGGATTAAATGATTGCACAAGTATCCAGTGCCTGGCCAATCCCAAGTGCAAAGTCATAGAGGGTCTCTCTCTGCAGAGTGGAAGAGGTATTGGGTATAGTACTTAGAGTATCTTGCTCATACTTCCAAAGAGTGTGAAGTGGTATTGGAACCTCCTTCAGAGCCCTCCTCCACCCTTCTTTTGGACCAGAGTAGCACAAAGATTTCTGCTTATAGAGGCAGTGGCGACCTCTGAGTTCTTGGCCTGATCCTTTTACCCCCTCTGTTACTATGGATACACTGAGCAAGAGCACCCAACATAGGCTTTGGAAAGCTCTCGGGTTATCCTTTCCAAACATCACATAAAAGAAGAAACTGAAGCCTGGGAAGATAGTCTATTCAGACTAGTGGGGTAGTGATGGTGTGAATGAGTGGCTAAGAAAGAGTACAGACTCTGGACCTAGGCTCCTAATATCTGTATATTGTTTATCCCCGTACTTATGGGACTTCAGAACTGTTGCTCAAGGTGTCTGTACCTGTTTCCTGACCTGTGTTCATGGTCTCCGAAACACTGAGTAGTGTAGGTATTCCAATGAGTTAATGTGTGAGGCCCATGCTGCCTCATCCCACATTGGTTAGCATCCTCTAATCGTCGGCCACTAGTATTATTATTAACTGACATAGTTTTGCAAGCAAATCCACACAGCATCCTTTTGTTTTGCCTATTCTGCTTTGTCAAGCCTCCAGGGCGCCTTGTTATCACAACGTGGGTTTTCTAGAAGCAGATCCCTAGATGTATAGCTTCGCTTTGTCCTTTGTTAGGCATAACTCCACTGAAAGAGTAGGAGGGCATATGGGCTGAGGTGTTTTCCATGGTCAACAAAGCCCCCTGATTACAGTGGGGGGGGGAGGGGCAGAAGCAGTGGAGGGACTTGATGTCTGCAGACTGTGCATGGTGATATAGCCAAGTTAGGATCAGAAATAAGAATTACTGCAAACATCTGGAATGTCTGAAGACATTTCTCCTTATCATGATTCTCTAACGAGATAATGCAACGCTTATTTGCATAACGTTTACATTGTATTAAGTATTCCAAGCCAGCTAGAGATGATTTGATGAGTTTGGGAAGACATGCTTCTTTCATTCAAGTATCTCCCATTTCATACTAGGATTTAAGTCTGCCAGGATTCAGGTTTTCACAAGGTACCCAGGAATCAGTCTTCCAAGACCACCCAGGGGCAGCGGTGTTGCACACAGTGCAGAAGCAGTCAAGTCTGTCTTGATGTAAATTGATCTCTGAGGGTCATGATCAGGTCTAGGACAGCTCTGCAGGTCAAGCAGACACCAAAGAGCCAAGAATGGAAGGCAGAAGCCTCTCCTTCCCCGATGGAAGACACAGGTTAGCACAGAACCCCTGAGACACCTGCCTATGAAGCTGTTGGGTCTGCAGACTCCAGTGAAGGTTCCCCTAGAACTGTTCTTTCTATACCACAGAACAAATATTCCCAGAACTAAAAGAATCTATAGTTATCAACAGAGATTCGGAGTTCTGGGTAGAATGGCCTTCCCTAATTAGGTTCCCGAGCTGTAAGTAGAACCCAGTGAGTTTTAAGATGCCTTACACTTTAAGTAACTTAACTGTAAATATCCAGGTTGAAAAGATAGATCAGTCCAAAAAATGCCTGCCCTGCAAGCACAAGAAGGACACTTGCAGCATTTAAAACGCAGGGCCATGTGGATCTTTGCAGTGCTTTGACCAGTCAACTGTGACTCCTGGTGACTTCCAGGCTAGTGAGAGACTCTGTTTCAAAACATAAAGTTGGTAGTGGGTGAGGATGGCAGCCAGTGTCTTCTGGTCTCCACATGCGTATATGTTCATGCAGGCAGACCAACACACATACTCACACATACATTAAAACATTTAAATAACCATGCCGAATCCATGGATGAAATAATTTCTCATCCTTGAAGAATGCCTGCCTCCTTAATCACTAAAATAGCCTCATTAACATGCAGGATGAGACAGACGGAGAAATAAGGAGATGTGATAGAGTTTCTGAAACCTTTTCTTCCTTCTCACACCCAGAGCTACTTTCGAGCCCCGCCCCCTCCAAGTCTCTTAAATATCTTTGGTTTCACCTCCAGGTGGAGGCTTTGGTTCACTGACCCATGAAGATGGCCTCGTCTCCTTTGCTGGTCTCTGCTGCCTCCCCATGTCTAACTCCTTACCCATCAACCTGTCTCCTCTCGGTTTCGTTCCGAGGCGTCCATCAAAGTCTTCTGGTGCCGCTCCATTACACTGGAGAACATCAGTCCGTTTGACCTACTTTCTGCCCTGCTTTCCCCTCTGTCCTGCTTCAGACCTGAAGCATGATTCCAGCTCTTTGTCACTTTTACTTCTCCCTGGGTGAGTTCGTTACAGCCACCTGAATGACCGAAGTGGGCTACATGGCTTCTGTGGTGACTCTGATGTCCGTGCATATCTTGCCATCAGAAACCATTAACTTGTTTTGAATAATTAAAACCCATTTGCTTGCTGACTTTGGCCATGGAGTCCTACAGTTCCAATGAAAGTCTGGTTCTGGATACTATCTGTTCAGGGCACTTGATCATGGAACCAGGAGAGAGCTGAAAATCAAGGTGGGAAAGTTCAAATGGTGGTGTCTATGGCTTAACCTATCAATCATCTCTCACAGCCTGTTTTTAAAATCACTTCTTGTCTCGGGACAATGTCCATAAAAGTCCATGCTGAGAAGGGACTTAGACACAAATGAATTATTTAGAATGTGTTGAGAGTGTGGGGAATGTAGCTTAGTTCATAAAACGTTAGCCTATGGTGCACCTAGCTAGCCCTGAGTTCAGTCACTAGAACAACATAGAGTGGTCAGAGTGGCAGATGTCTGCAATTCCAGCATTAAGGAGGCAGAGGCAGGATAATCAGAAGTTCAAGGCTATCCTCTCCTTGAATGCATATCCAGTTAAAGGCCATCCTAGCCTACATGATACTTTCTCAAAGTATAAAAGAAGGGAGGGAAAGAGGAAAGAACAGAAGGAGGGAGGGGGAGAGAGGGGGGATAATTGGTAGAAGGATTCAGCATGTAAAATACCAAATATGAACATCAGTTTGGTCAAGTCCCAACCTTACCTGGAGGAGTTTTGGCATGTATGCCATGCCTGCATTGAGCCTGCATTTGCACTGGCATACCATTTATTTGTACACTCCTTGCAAACTCAGTTCTGTAGGATCTCAAGTGGCTCCAGTGGTCCAGGATTTCCCTCTGAAGAAAGTTGTGGAAGGCAATTGGTGGAAGCAGTATGATTAAAAGCAAAGTGGAGGAAGAAAAGTGTGACGTCAGGGTCACAGGGATACCAGGAGTCTTGATGGAGCAGATGGGGGATGTAAGCATGTCTACTGCAAACCTTGGCTTGCCAATAAGTAGATACCTTTTGCGTGCTCTGTTGGGATCAGCATGAAGGTGTCAATCTTCACACTTGCTACTGGAGGAAAGGAGTGTGTATTCTGTGTACTGCAGGATACTTAGTGGTAACACTGGGATAACAACCCATCAATGTTCCTTAAGAGTGATAAGCAGAAATGTCTCCCTCCAACTAGTGCCAGGTGCCTCCAGGCAAATCAGGCCCACTGAGAACCTCTGGTCAAGGTGACTTGCCTTCCCTGCATATGGTGAACTTCAGAGCCGCACAAAAATATCAAGCATTTGTTCTGTAGTGTCTTATTGGAGTTGAAAGATCCATGGTTGCTGATTGGCTGAGGAGGCTCAGTCTTGAAGACATCGGCTGAGAATTTGCTTTCAAACTGTAGATGCTCTGGATGCTTTATTTTTCCAGTTTTTTTCCTGACACTTAGACTCAGTCACCCTGTGTCCTTTAATAAATTCCTTCTCTGCTTCGGTTAACCCAAATCTGTTTCTGCTGTCTCCCATGAAAGAACTTCACAGACACAATTATTAATCTGTTCAGTTTTATGGCTTGGTAATAGTCATCCAAGACCGGAAAAGCATCCAGACACAGAATAAAGGGGAGACCTCCACTTGACCATGGTTGCTTCTCCGTGTATCTAAGTTCTCAGTCTTCCAGTTTCTCACATTCGTGTATAGTCTTTAGGCAATTTTATTGTCACTCTGGAGGGGGGGCACTGAGTTAGTTAAATACAAGTCTCAACCACCTCTTCTTTGCATATGTGTATGATGTATGATGCATGCAAGTTAGTGTTCATGTGTGCATGCATATGTGTTTATGTATTTGTGCTCACATGTGTGTGCATACCTGTGCCCATGCATACCTACCCTTGATTATAAGATTAATGTGGAGTATCTTCTATGATTGCTTTCCACTTCAGTTTTTGAATCAGGGTTTTTTTCTTTCTTTCTTTCCTTCTTTCTTTCTTTCTTTCTTTCTTTCTTTCTTTCTTTCTTTCTTTCTTCCTTCCTTCCTTCCTTCCTTCCTTTCTTTCTTTCTTACTTTCTTTTTTTTTCTTAGTATAGAATAGAGTTTATTCAGAGCATGGGGAGGGGAGTTAAAGGGGTAGTAGGGGCAGAGAAAGGCAGAGAGAGTAGAGAAGTATAAGAATAGAGGAGTGGAGAAGAGGAGTAGAGGCTGGCCATGAGGACATGGAGAGAGAGTGGGGAACAGGAATGGGGAGAGAAGGAACAAAGGGGGAAGAAGGTAACAGCAAGAAAGCAAGAGAGCAAAAGGTCAAGAGAGCAAGAATGATTCAGGGTTTCTTACTGAACCTGGGGCTCATTCATTTGGCTAAACAGGTTAGCCAGCAAGGCTCAAGGTTACTGAACCTGGGGCTCATTCATCTGGCTAAACAGGTTAGCCAGCAAGGCTCAAGGTTCCATCTGCTCCAGTTTACCAGGGGTAGGACTACAGGTGCACACTACCATTCCTGTTTTTTTGTGTGAGTGCTGGGATTTGAACTCAGGTCTTCCTGCTTGTGTAGCAAACACCTTACCCATTGAGCCCTCTCCTAGCCCCTCAGCGACCCTCTCGTGGAAAGATCCTTGCTTTGTGACTTCTTTGGGTGTTGGTAGTAGGACTGTCTATTGCCTCTGGAGTCATCAGCCCTTGAGGAGACACAGTCCACATTTCTCCATGTTTCATATGCGTGTAGCTCTTCCTCTCCAAAAAAGGAATTGTTCTTATTTTTTTCTGGGTCTTGGAGAGCTTCCATTCTGTTTTTCCTGGAAAGTTATCTACAACCCTGGAGTGGTTCCACTCCTGAGGATGTGTAGTGGAGGCCATTCTTGATGTTGGTGATGGCTTACCAGAGTGTTTGAAGCCTAAACAGTGAGTCCCCACATCCATCTCAGCGCACTTCTGATGTGTCTCCTTCACTTAACTAGGATATGTAGCTTTTCAGCTTCTCATAGGGCTTGTTCTCCTCCCAAACAGAAGAAGTAGTCTGTCAGTCTACAGGGAAACCCCAAATCCTTGTGTTGGAATTTCTAGGAGACAGTTTAGTCCATTGCAAATGGTCTTTGCAAACCTTCCATTTAGAAAAAAAATTTAAATAATATATATTTCTGAAACTAAGAATTCTATAGTGTGTTTCTTCCTGGCTGCTAGGAAAAGCTTAGGCATATTTGTTGCTACTCGTAGATTCTTGCTTCTCTATTCCACTACATATCACATTTCTTAATTCCTTTATTCCTTTTCCTTGTGAGAATTCATTAATGTAACACTTACTAACAATATGATGGTCCTTTAAAAATATAAGCTAGTTCAGAGCTCTTTTGGGGGGAGGTATAAAGCACAGATTATAAATACTATTTAGCCTGTTGTTTCTACCAAGACAGTGCTATCCACCAGCTGTCTTAGATATTCTTTAGCTGTTTCTATTTCTCTCCCTCCTTAAGCACAGCAATTGGACCAGCCCCAGGCACAGGGCAGGCACTCACTCGCCACTTGATTATGCTAAGTTTGTTCATACTTGGTCCTTTGGATTAGAAATGGTCATGAACCGAGATGTTTGGTTCTAGAACGAGGGAAGGAGCGATTGAGGCAGGAATCCTAAATTGGTAGCACGGACAAGGGTTGCCACAGTCACAGATATGTTGTATTTCTGTTTGGTTTGGCTGATCTAGTAAAGAGGTGACATAGTTAGTCAGGGGGTTCATGGTTTTACAAACTGAGTAGCTTAGCTTTGCCATTGTTCTCCTTCAGATTCAATACCCTACCCGTTTTGTTCGTTGTGTTAGACACTTGGCTGTTTGGTTATTTGCCCATTCCACCTGAAGGTAACGGACACTTAAAAATTAAACACATTTCCCAATTATAGGAAACACCAAATATTACAGTCGCTCCAGATCTCTAAAGGGAAGTTCTTACATTAGTTATTTCTTGCTTGCTTGGATGGAGAATTTTAATAGGAAATTATTCAATTAAATAATGAAAAGTCAGACTCTAAGTTTACTACAGAGTGCACAACATTGTAACTTTTGAAAAGAGTCAAATTTCCTTTAATGTATTTTTATCTTATGTGTCTGCACGTGAGTGTGGGGAGTGTCTGTGTGTTTGTGTGTGCCTATGTGTATACAACTGAAATTGCCACTAGAGCCCAGAAAAGGGCATTAGAACACCTGGAACTGGAATTACAGATGTGAGCTGCCACGTGGGTGCTGGCAACTGGACCCTACTCTTTTGCCAGACCAACAAGTTACTGATAACCACTGAGCGATCTCTCCTACCCCCACAAGTGAGCTTTAATAAACCTCCAAGGCTGTTAATATGCACACCACAAGAGGAAGCACAGCTTAACAGGCTAGCAGCTCTCTACTCCTAGTATGATTAGGGATCACCTGTGTGGCTTGTTCTCCTTGTCATTTCTGAGCCCAGAGGCTACCACACTTCAGTTGAGGTAATGCCTGAATCTTGCACGCCTAGCCTCCATGTAGGAGAGTCTGACACAGGTAGTCCCAGAATCAGTTTAAAAAACGCAGAAGGCAGGCCTGACCTCAGCTACCTGGAAAGAAGGTTGAGACAGGAAGGTTGTAAGTTCAAGGCCTACCTGGGCAACTTAGTGAGACCTTGTCTCACACAAACAAGAAACCAAACCAACCAACCAACCAAAACTAACCAAACAAACAAATGAACAAACAAAAAAACAAGTGGAGAAAGAACCCAAAGTTTAACAAAGTGCAGGAATGATACAGAAAATTAAGTGTTTGAAAGTCTGGGCATGGATATCCTCTGGAAATGACACTGAAGATGTAGGTGTCTGGCCTTTGTCCCCTGATGTTCTGATTGAGCAGATTGAGGACTAGGCCCAGGAATCTGCCTTTGGGTTAGTCACCTCAGGCTAGGGATCAGGGAGACATATTTTGACCCCCATGGCTCAGGGTAATAAGCTTTCCAAGAGCAAAGGACAGTACACTCATGACCTTGCAACACTAGGGCAGCGACTTCCAGCTGGAGGAACCCCAGTGACTGCCGTGTTTACACCTACACTGTCAGTTCCATAGGCAGAGGATATGAAAGGTGTGTCTTAAAAGGTGGGGGTGGAGGGATATCAGCTGGTTGTTTAACCCAGTCATCAGTGCTGGGGAAGTCAAGGTAGCTTTGATCTTCCTACCTGAAATGAGAGTGGATGGGCTGGCGACATAGCTCAGTGGTAGAGTGCTTGAAGTTCTAGATTCAATTCCAAGCACAGCAAAACCTAAGTTAAAAATAATAAATAATAAGCAAGATGGTGGTCTATACTTGTGGGCAGAAGGGAGGCACTGTTCAGAGTTCATGCGTTCATTACAGTAGAAAGTAAGAGTAGTGTTCACTGAGCACCTACAGTATACCAGATCACATTAATTTCATTCATTAGCCTGTTAAATGCTCACACTGACCCTGCGTTGTATACAAGATGGGTTTATTAAAAGATTGGTTTATTTTTAAACACACACACACACACACACACACACACACACACGAATATTTTACCTGCATGTATGTACTTGCAATATGTATATGCAGTGCTCACAGAGGCCAGAAGAGGGCACCAAATACCCTGGAACTAGAGTCAAAGAAGGTTGGGAACTGCCAGTGGGTGCTGGGAACTAAACTTGATTTCTCTCAGAATGACTCAATGTCTCTTTTGATACCAGTGCCTACAAGGCTACATACTCCGAGAGCCCTCCCTCTACATCTTATGATGGCTCTCTACCCTGTGGGCAATGCCCGGGGTAATATGGGGTCTAAGCTTTGCATTTTCCCAGTGTAACACTCCCCCTGGAGCCAGGCCAGTGCAGCTCCCAGATGACAAACTGTTTGCTCTGTGTCTCTGGTATGTGCCTGGTGTAATATTTACCAACTGGTCGACTCTGTGGACAGAACAAGCCCTGAGACTGTCTGTGTTTGCTCCAGTGTGCTTCCTGGCTGGGATCGTTTCCATGGTAACAGCCCTTCCTGTCAGCAGGCTTGAAGGAAGGCACAAAGGACCACACTGTTGGGAATTGCTGCCTCTTGGCTGATGGGCTTCAGTTTTTGTCCTGGCTCTTGAACAAGAGGAGTAAGGTCTTCTTTTGAACATTTCCTCTTTACTTTCCTGTGCCCTGAAAGTGATCTTTTTGGCTTTGTGTTTTACATCCTGCAGGAAGGCTAGGTTCTGTGATTACCTGGTGGTGTGGAAGGTGGTGGTGGTGGTGGGGGAGCGGTGGATAGGGAAGTAGGAACAGCCCACAGAGGGATGTAATGGGATCTCGTGGTTTGGCTTTGTTTGATTTTGTTCACGGTGCAGCAATGCAAGTTTGACCTGCTGCAGATTTCCCTCATCTGAATAGCTCAGTCACTTCCCCATCCTGTTTCTGATTTAGAAAATTCCACTGGCTTGGAATACCCTTCCTCAACCCCAGCCTCCCCTGCCCCCACCCAGCCACCAATAGGCCCAGTGGTGGCCTGTGGAAATCAAATGCCAGCCACCTCAGTGGCCCTCTATCATCTGGTAGCCACTTTCACATAGCAAAAACAAACAGGTAACATTAATTTTAACAGTATATTTTATTGAGCTAAATATATCCCAAATATTATCATCTCTACAGGCAAACAATATAAAAATATTTAACTTTGTCTCTTCCCACTGAGTCTCCAAAATCTGGAAGGTATTTTACACTTGGCACACATCTTGGTCTAGACTAGCCACATTGCCTAGTGGCTCCTGGCACTGGAGCTAGTCTGCCCTGCAATACCTTTCCAACCTCTCCTGATGTCGCAGTTTCCCAGGGCATTAGGCACCCCTAATCCTGTGGGATTTCTGTGTCCCTGTGTCCAGGTCTCAGCACTCACCACTCTGGTTGCTTGGCAGTTATTTCTCTAAAGTGGCCTTTAAATCATCTTTCAAATGGCATGACATGAATTTTCACATTGCTTCCCCTGGACTCTTTTGCCCTCCCCCACTGACTTTTTATCTCTGGGATGCACTCAAGCCTGTGTATCACAGCTCATGAGGTCTTTTCTGTTACAGGAGCAGGAGTCAGATCAAGCATATGCCTCACATTTTGGCCATTTTGGGGTCTCCCTAAGAGTATTTGCCTGCATGAATGAGGATACTAGAGACAGGATTCTGCTGTTACTCCACACCACTGCTGTCCGTCCTCTTCTGCACCTCAGTGGCCAAGTGTGGCCCTAGGTAGACATTCTATGTCTCTCCATGTTTTCTCGAACACTCGTTTTTGCTGACTTCCTGGTTCAGACAACACACACACACAGAATGTATCATATAGGGCATATTCCACCCAAGTCTAGCGCAATGGAACGGTGGGTTTATTGGGGTTACTTTGGAACCACTGGTGAGGGGTTACTTCCATGAATGATGAAATCAGCAGGCAAGGACTCCAAAAAGCTGCATCCCTAAAGTGCTCTGCCCAACTTGGAGGCAGATCCCCATGGAAGATAGGAGAGTCTCCTCTGCCTCGGTAGTCGTTTACAGGCTGTGTACTCTTGGGAGGTGGGGGCAGTCTTGTACATCTCAGAATTTTCTGAGTTCCCTGAGTCCTGAGTTTGATGAGTTTGAGTTTATTTTATACCATATTTGGTGTGCCACCTGCTTGTCTTTCTGTGCACCAAGTGTGTGCAGTGCCTCCTGCTGGCCAGAAGAGGGCACCAGAATCCCAGGGACTGAAGTTACTGACAGTGTGAGCAGCCAATGCTCTGAACCCATAATCCATCTCCAACCATTGTTCATCAGCTTCTTGTGCCTTGCAAGCTTCATTAGCTCAAGTCTCAAGAGCCTCCCCCTCTAGGCAGAAATGTTTCCGTTTGGAAGAGAGAACTACACCACAGGGTCTTGGTATCCAATGAGAAATGACACTGCGAGTAAAATCCACTGATGAAAACCACAGGTACAACCCCTTCAATAGAGCGATGCAAGTCAGAGTAATCAAGGACGACCCAGCGTTTATTCATGGAACCTAAAATGATTGTTTTAATGAGATGTTTGTGCTCCCGCATTTATTGGAGCACCGGTCTCACAAAGGCAAGAAATGGAAGCAGCAGAGGTCTTCATCGGCACACAATGGACAGAGCAAATGTTCCCCACCTTGCACGATGGATTGCTACTTAGCCTTGGAAAGAAGGGGCATACATGATTAAGTAACTGGACAGCATCACGGCAGTGATACAGCAGACACAGTGTGTTCTCACACTGAGTTCTCAAGTGAACTCAGAAGCAGAGGGTAGCGTGGTGGCTGCAGAAGCTGCGGGCCTGAGAATATGGCAGGGGTGGCGAGGGGCTGGGGATGACAGTCAAAAAGAATCCTAGGGCTGAAGAGATGGCTCAGTGGCTATGAGCACTAGCTGCTCTTGCAGAGGACCTGAGTTCACTTCCCAGCATCCATGTGGCGGTTCACAACTACCTGTAACTACTCCAGGGGATCCCCTGTTAACATCCTTTTCTTCTTGGGAAGGTACCATTTTCCTTTGCTAGTGGTTAGAATCTGCTGTTGTAAAATTGATGGTCAGGATAGTGTGATGTGGGGATGGAAAGAGATGCTTGTAGTTGTTATGGTGGACTTGTGGGTCGAGTGGCTTTCAGCCACACCCCTGGCGTATGCGTCATGACGTAGGTGAGAGTCATACGCACTCAATCCAAGGTCAGTCACTCCTACCAACGTGGTATTGAGCAAGAAACAGTCTTTCAGTTCTCGGTGTCGTTAGCTGTAAAGCTGGGGTAGCAACTGTGCTGTCTTAGGGAGATCCTGAAGATACGGGTGCTTGGATGCCAGAGCTGCATTTGAACAGTCAATCCGTGACTGGAACCCACCATCTCCTAAGGGCTTCTTTTTAATGTCCTCTTTTAGCAATAAATACAAAATACTTTTTGTGACAAACAGTCATCTCTGCTTGGGCCAGAGTCATCTGTACCTAGTGTAGCTTATAGGCTCAGCCCAGAAATTATTCTTCTTAATTTGATATTCTATTTATGTACATTTCAAATGTTATCCTTTTTCCTGGTTTCCCCTCTGCAAACCCCCTATCCTATCCCCCCCTCCTTCTGCTGCCATGAGGCTGCTCCCCCACCCACCCAGACACTCTCACCTCACCGACCTGGCATTCCCCTACACAGGGGCATCGAGGCTTCCCAGGACCAAGGGCTTCCCCTCCCACTAATGCCAGATAGGGCCATCCTCTGCTACCTATGCGGCTGGAGCCACAGGCCCCTCCATGTGAACTCTTTGGTTGGTGGTTTAGTCCCTGGGAGCTCTGGGGGGTCTGGTTGGTTAATATTGCTGTTTTTTCTATGGGGTTGCAAATTCCTTTAGCTCCTTCAGTCCTTTCCCTAACTACTCTATTAGGATCCCTGTACTCAGTCTGATGGTTGGCTGCAAGCATCCCCATCTGTATTGGTCAGGCTCTGGCAGAGCCTCTAAGGGGACAGCTATACCAGGCTTCTGTCAGCAAGCATTTCTTGGCATCCTCTATAGTGACTGGGTTTGGTGTCTGTGTGTGGGATGGATCCCCAGGTGGGGCAGTCTCTGGATGGCCTTTCCTTCAGTCTCTGCTCCACACTTTGTCCCTGTATTTCTTATAGACAGGAGCAATTCTGGGTTAAAAATTTGGAGATGAGTGGGTGGCATTTGGCGCCATCTAGTGGTTATATGAGGTAGTGGACGACAAAGCCCCAGTTTTGTTCCTGTTTCTTCTTTCCTCTACCCTGTTCCAGGTTCCATCTTCAGAATATGAACAGCCAACACACGACTGCAGCCCACCATATCCTAACTGCTTCTTTTTAATTTCCTCCTGCAGAATTAAATACAAAAGATCCATAAATGAGCTCCAGCTTAGGAGATAGGTAATACTTCTGGATGACTGTAACCTTCAAATTTTACCACAGGCAACTGAATGTGTGATCACCTAACATAATGGATGTCATTCTGTGGCTAATTTAATTTAAAAGCATGTGGCAAGATAAGCAGCCACCTAACTGAACCAAAACAGTGGTGGAGTGTGTGTTGTATGTTGTGCATGTGGTATGTTGCATGTGTGTGTGTTGTGCATATATTTTGTGTGTGTGTTGTGTGTGCATATATTTTGTGTGTGTGTGTTGTACAAGTATGTATGTGTGTGGTGTATGTAGTGTGTGTGTGTTTATATATATACATATATACGCATGTGGTGTGTGTGTGTGTGTGTGTGTGTGCCTGCCAGATGTCAGCATCATGTGTTGCCCCCTTCAGGATCCATCCATCTTACATTTTTGAGATGATGTTTCTCATTGGTCCAGAGCTCACCATGCAAGCCAGGCTGGCTTTGGTGAGGAGGTTCCTGTGGGAAACTGCAGAAAAGAACAGAATGGCAGCCTCCAGACAGACAGTTCATCCTTGTAGCTGATATGGACTAAAGACTTACACTGTGCCAGGCACCAAGTATGGGTCCCCTCTGTTCAAAAAACTCCTCACTGGTTGTCTAACCTGCAGGATTCTCCTTAACACATTTGAAGGAGGGATGGAAGTTAGATAAAATATGAGGTCAATGGGATTGCTTCTCATGGTTTGATTGGCTGAAGCTTGGACCTTGAATCCAGATGTGCCTTGATTTTGATCTTGGCAAAATGGCAAGTGTCCTATACAGTGACCACAGTCCTGGGTCTCTCCCTAATGTCTACCACATAGGACTCTTTTAAAATCACAGCATCGAGCAGTAAGCACTCTCAATAACATCGAGGGCTCAGGATGCTCTGTTCATGAATTTGGCCTGGAAATCCAAGGAAACTAGGAAGTAAGTTCCAGGCAGCAATGGATGGCAGTCACCATGCATGCAGGCTGTAGAGATGCTTGCTGGTCAGTGAGTCTTGGGGACCTGCCCATCTCTGCCTGCCTGGTGCTGGGTTTATGGGAGCATATTACTACTTATAGGTTAAAAAACAAACAAACAAACAAACAAACAAACAAAAAACCAAACAAACCAAGCCACTGCCACCACCCCCATCAGGACCACCCCCAACAATAACAGCAAGCAAAGTATGGCTTGTAGGCTGTGAACTCAGGTCTTCACACTGGGCTTTCACATTTTCCCAACTGAACCCCCCAGCCTAGCCCTCCTGTTCTTCATGGTTGCTCTTAGTATCACTCTATCTGATTGGTCCCAAGACCTAGTTTTCCCTGCCATAGCCAATACTGTATGAAAAACAGTGGCCATATGTTTCCCATATGGGCTGCCTCGCTGCTCAGCGAGCGTGGTATCTATCTATTCACTGGCTGGCCAGGAGTGCAGGTCATCCTGTATAGCCACACAGACCTTTGGACTCCCACAGCCTTGGCTCTCTACAGCCTTGGCTGGCCTTCCTTCACCTGCCTCTTCCCTTGGCCCTTCCCATCCTGTCCTTTGTGTAAAAGTTTCAACCATCATCCAATCAGCATCTGGTTCACTTTCCCCGCTCCCCCCCCCAGTCCCTCTCTCTGACTCTCTTTCTCCCCTTTTCTCTCCCCCCTCCTCCTCTGTGTGTGTGTGTGTGTGTGTGTGTGTGTGTGTGTGTGTGTGTATGTAGGGAGGCTTTCTCTTCTTCCTCTCTTTCTCTTTCTTTTCCTTCCCATCCTTACATCCTTCCTATGCTCAATGAGGCTTCAGTGCCCCAAAGAGTTCTTAGGCACAAGGTCATTACCTCTTCTGATGGACAGTGCAACCCAGGAATTTTTTCCTGTGTTATTCTGCAGCTAATGAGATTATGTTTACATTTCTTAAATGCCCATCTGTCTATGGAAAAATCTGTCCTAACACTTACACCCTTCTGCCCTTCTTACCTCTTCTATATTTCCCTGCCTTAAGCCTGGGGGCACAGAAGCTGCCTAGGTGCCTGGAAAAGATGCTTCCTCTCTGCCTTGTACAGAGTTAAGCCCAACTTTGGAGGGATTGCTTTGTTAGGGGCTGAGGAAGTATGAAGATTCCAAGTCCTGGTTGGCAGGCTGGGGGTGGGGTAGCACTTCTCAAAGCCTCTTTGAAATGCAAACTTGCTCTCTCAGCTGTAGGCCTCTCAGCTTGGGAGATAAATGCTTCAAATGGCAGCAACCCCACTTGAGTTCCAGGCCTGCCTTCTGACACATTCACTATATCGATTGCAGGCTGTGTGTTTGCCTTTGTGGCCACCTCTCCCTTATCGGCTCCTATTTGTTCTTCCTGACCACACAGCAACTTGGGCTCTGTCTGCAAACAAACTACAACTCAACATACCAGCAGCGCTGTGTGAGAAGGACTGGAAGCAAGCCTGCTTCTGCAGAACGTGGCCTGAGGATGGGCTGGCAAAGGGAGTTTCTGATTCCAACTTCTTTTCTTCTGGTGGGTTTTTGACTTCCTGTGGGGTGAGGGGCTGCCTTGGGTGTGAACAGTTATCCAAGCTAGCAAGATGTGGCAAAAATGAATTGGAACCCACTCCGACAGAAACTTCTTAGGGCAGGAGAGATGCACACTCTTCACAGATATAACTTAAGGCTCTTACTCACGTGACCTGAGTGCAGTCCAACTCAAAACTGGAACGCTACTTAAAAGGTGGATGTTTGCTTTGTAATTTGTTCAGAGCACGTGTGTGTGCGTGCGTGCGTGCGTGAGTGCGTGTGTGTGTGTGTGTGTGTGTGTGTGTGTGTGCGCGTGTGTGTGTACAGATGTATGTAGGTATCCATGTATATGTGTGTACATGCATAGGGATGTCAAGGGACAACCCCAGGTGTCATCTTTAGGAAGGCTGTCTAAACTCATTTGAGACAGGGTCTCTTATTAGTCTGAAGCATATTAATTAGACTAGACTGGCTGGCTAGCGAGCCCCAGGGATCCTCCTGCCCCTGCCTCCCTGGTTCTGTGATGTCAAGTACATGCAAGTACATGTGATATTGGGTATTTTCCAATAGGTCCCAGGGATTGAACTCAGGGCTCACACTTGTAGGATGAGCGCTTTCCCAACTGAGCTATCTTCACCTGTAATTTCCCTCTTTTTCTAAAACTCAGTTGTGCATTTCTCTGCTGCAAACTCTGTGGATGACAGTGCTGTGTCACACTGTCACACGTGTGTCATGCCTGCTCCCGAGTTCCTGTTTGGACACTGGGGAATCTTTTGTCCACCTTCCTGCATTGCCCGCAGATGCTAACAGTGATGTGGATGGAGCTTCAGATACGCTGGGAAGCAGCCATGTTTGAGACCAAGAGCTTCCATGGCCAATAAGGCCTAAGGCTGAGTGTGGGACGGAGTGTGCCTAAGAATGGCCAACAGAGGTTGCTCAGACTTGGTGTTTGAGAGGACGGGTTCTACCACAGGTCAAACCTCTGGCAGCATTTTCCCGTTGTTGTCGAAAGTTCTACACACAGTGCTTGCTGCACAAGTTAGTGACTTTGTGAACAGACATTGTAGTCAGCCCCTCTGTGTCAAGTCCTGGAATACCGTTGATGAGATGGGTTAGGTCTGACAGGAACTTGGCATTTCTGTGCTTCATTTCCTTGTAGGTAAAATGTGGCTATGGAAGATAACACAGCTGAGTCTCTCTACTCAGGAAACTGGAAGTCTGAAATACTTCAAAGATATTTTTATCACCAACAGAGACAAGCACCAGGGATCCATGTCCCACGAGTCGCCATGCCTTGCTTTATTTAACAAATAATGAGAACAAATTCATTGTAAATAGTGGAAATTAAAAGCTAAGGTATGCTTTATCCTCCATCCATAAAAATGTTCTCATTTTAGGCAAACAGCAATAACAACAACAACGACAACAACAACAAACTCAGGACATTTCGGTTTGAATGAGAAATGTCCCCCATGGGCTTGGGTATTTGAACACTCTATGCCTAGTTAATGGTGTGGTTTGGGGAGCTGATGGAGCCTTGTTGAAATAGGAGTGGCTTAGGAGTTAGCCTTACTTAGTATTATTTCCAGTTCACTGTCTCTGCTTCATGCTTGTGGTTGAAGATGTGATGTGCTCCAGGCCAGGCTGCCATGCCTCTTCTGCCATTTTGGACTTCCCCCTGGAAAGTAATCTCAAATAGAATCTCTCTTTTTTTTCTTTAAATCTTCTTCTTCCTGTAAATTGCATTGGTCAGGGCATTTTTATCGCAACACTGGTGTACTGGCTTGTTTTGTGTGTCAAGTTGACACAAGCTGGAGTTATCACAGAGAAAGGAGCCTCCCTTGAAGAAATGTCTCCATGAGACTCAGCCAAGGCATTTTCTCAACTCAAGTGTGGGAGTGGGGGTGGGGGGCATTGTGGGTGGTGCCATCCCTGGGCTGGTGGTCTTGGGTTCTATAAGAAAGCAAATTGAGCAAGTCAAGGGATGCAAGCTAGTAAGTAATATCCCTCCATGGCCTCTGCATCAGCTCCTGCTTCCTGACCTGCTTGAGTTCCAGTCCTGACTTCCTTTGGTGATGAACAGCAATGTGGGAGTATAAACTGAATAAATCCCCACCCCCCACCTTGTTCTTGTCATGGTGTTTGTGCAGGAATGGAAACCCTCACTGAGGCAAATGGGAAGCAATGGATATAGGTTAACTTTTCTTTCGTGCGGAGCTATTTCTTCCTTGTTGAATTTATATGACAGGTTGGATAGGGTAGGCTCCCTGTGGGTGGTTTGGGCTCCCATTCCTGGGGTGAGGTGCTCAGAGAATAGTTTGTATAGGGCGGGAATGAAGCAACAGCTCACAGCAGGCCCAAACATGACAGTCATGAGAAAACTGGATGAAGCAGGCAAGGAGTCTTAGGTCTGCTTTTCAATCCACTGGAAACTGCCAGAGGCCAGAAAGATGTTTGCAGCATAATTCAGACTTCAGTTCTGCCTGAACATCGTCTACAGAAACCTCATTCCTAGCCTGTGCTTCTGAACTCCCACCCCTGCGCATACCCTTTCCCAGGTGACTCCCAGCCCAGTTCGGGATGCTTCTCAGTGACTTCTGGGCTATTTCCCTCTTTGAGAGGTGGCTCTGAGGACCCCAGCCCTTCCTGTCCCACCCCCTCATATAGCTGTGTGTTCTGGCTTAGGAAGTCCCAGGTTGTTAGTTGGATTCTCTTAGGTGACCACAATGGCTTGGTTTTATAATGGCAAAGCAAACAGAAGTAGATTAGAGACTTGCAGATCCACAGCACATCAAGAAGAGCTTTGTCTACCCATGAAAACTAGGGGAACATGTTGTCTGGTGGACTAGGCAAAATTATTACAAAGAAGGACAAAGATGTGGAAGGTGACAGAATTACAAGTGCTTTGCTGGGTGCTCTCTACTGTCCTTCCTAGAAACCTATTGCCCCCATTTTGCAGGCAAAGAAACTGAGGCTGAAGGAATTGGTTCCTTTCTGCATTTAAGATGCATCTGTACACTTTGAATGTCAAGGTACAAGGTTAATGCTGATGACAGTGGGGGTAGCAATGGTATGGAGAAAGGGAAGAGATGTAGCAGACAACAAGACCAGAGACAGCACCATTGGTATCAAGAGGACTGGAGAGATGGCTCAGCAGGCAAACATACTAGGCACTGGAGCCTAAGGTCCCGAGTTCCATTCCTAAGACCCACGTGGAAAGGCAGGCATGGGTCCTGTGTCTGTCTGCAACCCCAGCCCCACCACTCACTGAGAGATGGGAGGCAGAGACAGACGCAGCACTTGGAAGCTTGCAGGCCAGCCAGTATGGTGTTCACAGTGCAGCTTCACAAACATGGAGAGGAACCCTAGTTTACCTGGGTGGAAGGAGAGAGCCAAATTCAGAAAGTCCTCTCCTGATCTCCACACATGGGTGCTGGTATATGTACATCCACAGACACAGACACAAAATATATGCACACATATGCAATTAAATAAAAAAGGATCCGGTGACTCCCTTCTGTTCATCAGAAGGGGTGAGAAATTCTACCTGGCTTAGTCTGGGAAAGCCACCCCCATCGATGGAGTCATAAAAGAAGACCCAGAAAATGTGGAAGGTCTGTCTTAGTCTTCCTGGTGCTGTCCTTGTCCCCACAACCTTCTGGTGTGGGAAAGACAGTTTCTCCTGGGACTTCTGAGATTTAGAGGATGGTGGAGCTTGGTCTGAGCCCACCTATCCACTTGTCAATTTCTAGGTGGTTTTGTCACCCATGAAGGTACCAAAGCAGACACACATTTGGCTTAGTGTTATTCCTGGGCTGTTGAGTCCCCTACATCCCCATCAATCACCTCACGCAGAGCTCCAGGCTGCTTTCAGAAGCAGATCTTCACAGCCAACCAGAGGCAAAGAGTCCAGAAGAATCTTCTGGCCCAAGTTGCATATTAGTCCTTAGGACCAAGGGCTGTTGCAAGCCTTGCCTGTCACAACTGTCAGTGAGCAGAGAGAGGAATTAAATCTTAAAGTTGTGCTTTATTTATTCAGAGAACCTTGTTCAGGGAAGGTAATGGATCAACACACTCAAGACAAACTGTTCTCTCTCATCTCCAGCCTGCAGGCTTTATGTAGGCAGAGGAAACAAAGACAGGCAGTGGATTTGGGAACACAGGTTTGCTCCTCTGGTCAGGTGATCTGTGCCTCATGAGCGTCCCCTGTGGTCTTTCCTCATTCACTGGTTGTCTGGGATGAGGTACTTTCTGGAATACAGTCCAGTCGCTGACAACACTGTGCTCCTCACGTCAACTGGGCTGAAGGTTAACTCAGAAAAAAACTAGTCTTTAACAGTGTTGGTTAGGGTTCTCCAGAGGAACAAGACAAACAGGTTGGACTCACATTTAGCAGACATTTATTAGATTGTTCTAGGTAGTCTAACCATGAACACCTCACACTGGACAGGCTGTGAACTCAGTCCATGAAGTGTCTCAGATGTTCCCGTCTGGCACTGAAGCCCTGAAGGATTCCTGGAGAGACACTGGTTTTCAGTCTATACTGGAACCCTGAAGCTGGGTCTGAATGCCCGTCAAAGAATGTAGTAGTAACAGCAGCGGGACCAGTGGACTTGCCAGCAAGAGTGGAAGCAAACAGGCATAGGACAAAAATCTTTCTCCAACTATCACAGCTGTCTCACTGCCACTGGAAGGCAGCACCTCGTTGATGATGGGTCTTCTTACTTCAAATAACGTAATGGAGAACATTTCTTACTTAACATGCCCAGCAGGGATCCTTTTAGTTCCAGATTCAGATAAATTGGCAACCAGAGGCAAAGAGTCCAGAAGAATCTTCTGACCCAAGTTGCATATTAGTCCTTAGGACCAATATGCATGCTAAGTGTGCATGCTAAGTGTGTGCATGCTAAGCTGTTAATGGCGTGTAGGCAGGCAGATTCCTCCCCAATAGGGGCAGAAAGACACAGGGACCCGCTTATTCTCCCACCCCTAACATTGCGTAGGAATTGTTTCCGGCTGCTACACTCTGTGTTACTTAGTAATGCTACATAACTTAGTTTTAAACTCCATCCCATTATCGCAGAGCTGGGTCTACCGTGTGTGTATCCCCTGAGAGGTCTCTGTATAGGTGTGAGTCGCAGATGTGTACTGCTGTTGTTCTGTTTCTGGATATCTCCATGACAGCTGGGCTTTCTCACTTTCCACAAGGGCTGGCGAGTGGTCCCAGCGGATCCCTGATGGATCCTGGCTGTGGCTCTTTCTGACTTGGGGAGTGTGAAGCTAATGCCTCATCACTCCCATATGACTTGCAGGCATCGCTGGGGTGGAAAGCATTCTGTCTACATTGGGTTGGGAAATGTATTCCACACCGCTGGACTGACACCAGATGATACCGTGGATGCTTTATAAACTCTTAGCGAAAAAGCGACAGACCATAAACTGGCTGGTGCCCTTTTAAAAAAATTCCTTAACCGACAAGGAGAAAGAAAGGAAGAAAGAAAGAAAGAAAGGAAGGAAGAAAGGAAGAAAGGAAGAAAGGAAGAAAGGAAGAAAGAAAGAATGAAAGAAAGAGAAAAGCTCGACAACAAAAAATATTCTGGGGAGGCAGTACCAAAGTTTCCGCACAATGTAGAGTTTGCATCCTAAAGTCAGGGGATTTACAGAATCACATTGCTTCTGGCTTCTCTGGCTTCTCTGGCTTCTCTACTAAAGCTAGCAAACGCTTGCTTGGCCGACTTCAGGAGCTCCATAAAGTACATTCATTTACCCAACGAACATTCAGGAAGTGTTGCCTGAGCCACCCTGGGTGTGGGGAATCCGTAGATTGATGTGTTTTGCTGTCTCCTCAGCCTACAGCTGCCAAGTTGTAAGCCAGACACACCTAGTGCGAGAAGCTGTTTACGCCTATAGCGTCTCTCCAGCGCCCTCTACTGTCCAAGCGGCACCACACTCGCTTCAGAACAGAGCATCACAGGCAGGCAAAGCAGGGTATAGCTGCAGCTGGCAGAAAAGGCATACACTACCCGGGGCAGAGCTTTGCATTGTACTCGGGACTATTTCTGTAGTATCTCTTGTTGCACAATTCTGGTACTCAGTGGATATAACATTGATGTTAACACGATGATTGAACGAATAGATTTTTTTTTTCCGGTAGCCGTATTAGAGAGCTCAATTTCCTCAGGTTTAAAATTATCCACACAATCCCCAGTGATATTTCTTACTCCCTGAACCCCATCTTTCCACTAAAATTAAAGGTAATGGAATTATCCCATTATATCTTCTTAGCTCTTATACAACCGATCAATTTGATAAAAATCCATTAAAGAGTAGAGCAATTTGGTGGAAAAATTAATTAAAGCAGTTCGAATTGATCAGGTGTTGATTAAACATCCCAGTTGAGCTTTGATCTGATAGTCAGGAAAAATACAAGATTGGTATCAGGTTTAAGCCTGAAGCATTAACCTAGAGGACTCCTGGCTCACAAGCCAGGCAGGGTTCAGCACTATTACAGTGGAGGATGCGAATGCCACAGGAACTAGAAGTACTTTTGACTTCTGTATCAAATGTCCAGTAGCTGATACCAGCATGGTAATTAGTGGTGGTCAAGGACCAAGCAACACCGAGAACTGGTGGGCAGGTTATCAAGGTGGTTTTGAGCATTTTAATCAGTGACCTGCAGAAGTCACTTAGCCTGTCTGGGCCTCCCTCCCCTGATAAATGCAAGAACTACTGTCATGCTTTACTCTGGTGGCATGGAAAAGAGGAAGCAGAAGGAGAAGAAAGGGCTGTGTGTGTGTGTGTGTGTGTGTGTGTGTGTGTGTGTGATGTGTGTGGTGTGTTATGCCTGCAAATTCCCCTAGAGACCAGGAGTGTCAGTCTCCCTGCATCTAGAATTAAAGGCAGTTGTGAGCCATTGGATGTGGATGCAGGGATGCATGGGGATGCAGGGGTGGCGAGGCTCTTTTTACATAGCTCTTCTGCATTAGGAGTTATTCCGAAGGGCAGGCGGGTGTTTTGAATGAACGAGAGCTCACTTTATAATATTGAGTGAATCAAGCAAATTACAAAATAGTTCCAACGCTGTAAAATTGTCTTAAGTACTCACGATCTAGAAAGGTCTGTAGGGAATGAAAAGAGATCTCGTATTAAGACAGTGGGTCAAACTATCGTCGCTATCCTAGGGGTTTTGTATGGATAGTTTAGTTAGGTGATAAGGGCTGGGGACAAATTGGAGAAGGAATTTCAAATTTTGGCACCTTTGATTCTATTTTAAAATATTTATTTTTATTCTTTAAAATTAAAAAAATTATGTGTTAGATACCTCTATGCCATGTTTAAACAGAGTGTGCCTTGTGGTTCTCCATTCCCCAAGTCCCCATACCATTTCCCCCCTTGATCCTTCAGTCTAACTCCTCCCTCACCCCTTCATTCCTCTCCTGTGTCCTTTTACCACCCCCATCCTTCCTTGTCATCTAAATCACCCTCTCTTGGTCGTCTTTATTAAATTGTAGACTTTACCCCTGCCCTCCACCATGTTGGCTAGGGTCTAGATATGTTTGTTGTCTTTGTGAGTTTGAGTCTTTCTAGAAGATCGTAAATCCACCGAACAATGAGTGGAAGAGAGGAGAACTCATGACCATTTCTTGATACTCGTAATCTGAGGCTTTTCAGAACCAGTATTTAACATAGCACAGCATTTGTATACAGCCTCCATAATTCTTCCCATGCACTTCGAACATCTGTAGATTACTTATACACACAATGTTTGGTTCAATGCTGTGAACCAAACCCAGAGAGAATACCCAAACCTATGCTAAGGATTTGCAAGGGCTGATTTGACCATCACAATTATGGAGAGTTGGAATGAAGATTATCTTGAGATAACGTCAGTCCCTTTAATAACTTACCTGATGTTCCCACCAACACATTAGGGAAACATCTTGATTTATGACTTTCTTTTGTCCCGTGGGTAGAAAACTTCATGTAACTACTGTGACGGTGAAACATATTGTTTGGGAAAATCTGAACCTCCGTTCTCAGGCCATGCCCACTCGTATGTGGCTTATAACGAACACTTTCTTATTCCCTTTGGGATGAGAGCTGTGCTCGCATCGACAATGCTATGTAAATATTTGTCATTGGTGTAATTACGGCAAACAGACAAAAAATGGGTATGAAGGTTCTACTCAGATGCATTTTTTTTCTCAACCATTTTCAATAGAGTTGATCAAATCCTTGAGTGTGGAGGTTGAGCATTGACTTTGTGTTCATTTTCTTAGGTAAAGGAGAACCCAGGAGGGTGGGTAGCTGGCTTTACGATCATGTCCATGGAGTCCCCCTTCAGCATCCTGACACTTTTGCTCTCCCATCATACTCTTACCTGGGACAGCCTCTTTTCATCTATATGATTCTAGCTCCTCCCACTGGATTGGTCATCACAACCTGAGACTAGCTTCCAGCCTTCTGAACTTGTAAACTCTCCCCGTTATTTTCTCCTGGGGACCGATCTTGCTTGAACAGCACCAACCACTCTACGGATTTTGCCTCTACTTGTGATTGTTGAATTAATGTTTGTGTCTCTGACAAGGCTATACATTTTAAGCTGTTGGGAGCTTGCAGGTTTTTTTTTTGTTTTTTTTTGTTTTTTTTTTTTGGCAGGTGTCTGTTCTCTCAGATGTGTGACTGAGTGAGTGAATGGCACATGTTGACTAGGCACAGAGTTGACTAAAGCCTAGTGGGTTTTGTTGCATTGACTGTGGAAAGAAACAGTAAGACTTGTTGAGGCAATGCAGGATCCTATGAGAGCCATGGGTCACTGCCCTGCCCCACAGAAAGGACTGAATGATAACCACGATTCACTGGAAGATCTAGCAGGACACTCCCACCTAGTGCCTGCATCTAGCACACTCTGTGTGGACTTAGAGAAGGCTTTCTCACCCGTGAGCACCAGGGCTGGAAGTCTGAGCTCTAACATGCATCAGCTCAGCAGGCTTGAAGCTGTCTAAGCCTGCTGGGGAAGCCGAGCTGTACAAGAAGGCAAGAACACACCGTGGAGTCGGTGGCAGCTGTGCAGAGTCTACACCTCCATTTCCTAGAAGGATGGTAATGCCATCATGTGCACATCTACTTACGTACAAATATGTAAGAAGGGTCAGTGTCCCACAACCATTTCAAGTCTTTTTTATTTTGAGTCTCATACATAGGTACAATGGATTGACCATAGCCACCCCTTCCAGTGCGCTTTGGCATCCTTCTTCCTCCACTCCCCTGAACCCCTTCTTCCAAGCCAGGTTCCCAGCTATTACATCATCAGAGAAATGACATCTCTTCCCAAAGTGCTTGTGGTTGCAATGACTATGTGAGATCTGGGTGGTAGTGTTTAGTAACATGTCTCTCTAGCCTGTGGATATTAATTCCTTTCTGCATTCGGTCCTGAAGTGTTCCATGGGCCTTGGGCAGTAAGCTGGGCAAGACAGCCACAGTGGGCATGATGATAGGATGGAGGTTTTAGTCATGAGAAGGATTTTTAAAATTGAAAATAGATTCTTCTCTCATACAGTACAACCACACCACAGTTTCCCTCCCCTCCACACCTCCCAGCTTCCTCCTATCTCCCCTCTCTCTATGATCCACTCCCCCTGTGTTTCCATTCAGAAAGGAGCAGGCCTCCAAGATACAATAACAAAACGGGACAAAACAAAAATACAATATGACAAGGCAAAAGCTCTCACAGGGAGCCTGGAGAAGGCAACCTAACAAGGAGAAAAGAGTCTCAAGCCCAGGTGAGAGAGTTAAAGACGCACTCCCACATTCAGGGGTTTCAGCCATAACAGCCATGCAGACAACCTGTTGCAGACTTCTGCAGGGCCCTGTGCTTACCACATTAGTCTCTGTGAGTCCATATACATCCTGCTTCGTTGACTCAGTGGGCTGTGTTCTCCTGGTGTCCTCCGTCTTTTCCAACTCCTGCAATCTTTTCTTCCCCTCTTCTCTGAGCTCTGAGGAAGGGACACAATGGGGACCTGCAATTTAGACTCTCTCTTTGCATAATGTCTGGCTGTGGGTCTGAATTTGCTCTCATCTGCTGCCAGGGAAGCCTCTCTGATAGTGACTGGACAAGGTGCGAATCTACGATAATAGCAGAAAAGCATTAGGAATCATTTCATTTGTTATTTTCTTAGACCAGTCATGCTTGGTTCCTCCCTAGGTCTCTGGGCAATCCAGTCTCTGGTTCCTGGTCATGTCGGGAAGCAGTGTCAGGAATGGGTTTCCCTCTTGTGCAATGGGGCTCAGGCATTGGTTGGCCACTCCCACATGGTGCGCACCACCATTTCCCCAGCACATCTTATAGGCAGGACAGATTGTAAGCCAAAGGTTTCGTGGCTGGCTGGGTCTCATCTTTCTCCTTCAGTAGCCTATAGAGTACTTTCCTGCACCAAAGAGACATGAATGTAGGTGTTTTAGTTAGGGTTTTACTGCAGTGAACAGACACTACAACCAAGGCAAGTCTTATAAAGGACAACATTTAATTGGGGCTGGCTTACAGGTTGAGAGGTTCAGTCCATTATCATCAAGGTGGGAGCATGGCAGCATCTAGGCAGGCATGGTGCAGGAGGAGCTGAGAGTTCTACATCTTCATCTGAAGGCCACTAGTGGAAGAGTCATTTCCAGGCAGCTAGATCTAAGGTATTATAACCCACACCCACTGTGACACACCTACTCCAACAAGGCCTCACCTAATAGTGCCACTCCCTGGCCCAAGCATATACAAGCCATCCATGTAGACACCAGCTTGACTTCTTCACATTTAATGAACTGAATGGAAGTTGTCCTCTGCAATGGGAACCCACTGTCAGTTTGTGGAGAGTAAACCTCTGTCCTAGCATCATCTTGGGTTATTTGTGAATCTCCACAGGACCCCTTGGCCAATAGTTCAATAGAATACAATCCAGTCCTAACCCCTGGGAGCCTTGCCTAGCTACAAGAGATGGCTAGTTCAGAGTCTACATCCCCCATTACTAGGAGCCCATTACTATGGGGTTACCCTCATAGATTCCAGGGAGTTTCCAAGGCACTAGGTTTCCCAACTGTTTCCCGAATGCCTCTCAGTCTTAGCTCTCTCTACCCACACTCTATTCTTCCTTCCTCCATCCCAGCTCCCCCTATCCCTCCAGTCCACTTGCAAAATCTATTCTATCTTCCCTTCCAGAAAAATCCATGTCCCCCCCCCCCGCCCCAACCGCAGAGCCCTCCTCTTTACCTAACCTCTGTGGGTCCAGGAATTGTAACTTGGTTACCATCTGCTCAATGCCTCATGTCTACCTGTAAGTGAGTACATTTCACACTTGTCTTTCTGGGTCTGGGTTACTTCACTGAGGATGATTGTTTTTCTAGTTTCATTCATTTGCCTGCGAGTTTTACGATGCCATTTTTTTAAAAAAAAATAGCTGAGCAATACTCCATTGCATAAATGTACCCCATTTTCTTTATCCATTCTTTTTTTTTTTTTTTGGTTCTTTTTTTCCGGAGCTGGGGACCGAACCCAGGGCCTTGCGCTTCCTAGGCAAGCGCTCTACCACTGAGCTAAGTCCCCAGCCCTTCTCTATCCATTCTCAAGTTGAGTAGGATGGAGTGTCCTTTGGGTATATGCCCAGGAGTGGGAGAGATCAGTCTCTAGGTAGTTGAATCGCCAGCGTTCTGAGGAACCGCCCGGCTGATTTCCCCAATGTGCACTCCCACACCAGTGGAGGAGAGTTCCCCTTGCTCCACATCCTCACCGGCATGAGATCTCACTTGTGTTTCTGATCATAGCCATTCGGACAGCTGTAAGGTGAACTCTCAGGGTGGTTTTGATTTGCATTTCCTTGATGGCTAAGGATATTTCTTTAAGTGTTTCTTGACCATTAGAGATTACCCAATTGAGAATTCTCTGTTTAGACCTGTACCCCATTTTAAAGTTGAATTATTTATGTTTTTTAGTATCTAGTTTCTTGTTTATATAGTTTGGATATTAGTCCACTGTCGGGAATTGATATTTTTTCCCCATTCTGTATGTTGCCTCTTGCATGCTCCAATTGACTGTGTCCTTTGTGCTACAGAAGGAGTTGCATTTATTAATTGTTTTTCTTGGTGCCTGAGCTATTTGTGCTCTGTTCAGAAAGTTGTCTCCTGTGCCAATGTATTCTCCTCGATCACGTTTAGTGTGTCTGCTTTTATGTGAAGTTTTTGATTCACTTTGACTTGAGTTTTGTCGAGTTGATAAATGTGGATCTGTTTGTATTTTTCTATATGCAGGTATTCAGCCTGACCAGCACCATTTGTTGAAGATGCTGTTCCCCCCCCCCCCATGTATTTCTAGTTCCAGATTTCAAGTTGTAAATGAAAAAAATCACAGGAGATTGTATTATGCAATCTTTGCTGGTCCTTCATCATCTCCAAGTCCCAGGACACTGAAGAGGATAACATTACCTGCTTCAGAATTGTGGACTCTCAAATATGTATGGAACTTCGGAACCCGAGCTGCAGAATCAGCACCACCCACGAGGGGGCAGTGTGGTAACAGCTTTGATTTCAGGAATCTGGCCTCACCAGCACCTTTGAGCACCTGTCAATTGAGGCTTGAGTGGCAAAAGTGGGTAGGGTTTGTAAGGAGAGGATTGCTGTATTATGGTGCAATGTCCGTTGTAAATGATGTTTTAACGTTTGGGGTCTTACTCGGGAGAATCGGAAAGGGAAATTTAAAAACGTTCCTTTAGACTCTTACGCAGAAACGAGGCCCCTAAGAACCGGATAAATGAGAGATGAATGCGTTTCTTGTTTTCATTACACCAGTCTGAGAAGAATTTATAACCCTTTCCTTTTGAAGATCGATTTTTGTTTCACCAAGTGTTCTGGAAAGTTCTGCTTATGGCTTTTGGTTTCATTTGTAGAGAGATTTCTGATAAGGACGATAGTATCAAGCTCTGAGTTCGGTCCATTGACATATCTTAGTTGGGCCACACACTGTTCTGATGGAGAAGGCAGGCCTTCCTCAAGGGAACATGCTAGATTCCATTACCAACCAATGCGTCCAGCCGTTTGACTGGGAAGCAGGGTAGAATGTGACTCTGGTGTCTTTTGTTGGAAGCTACTTTCACGCAGGATCCCCAGTCTTTGCAAGCTGGAGGGATTTGACCAACAAACTGAATGGCGGAAGGGTCTTCTCACCGTCTCAGCAGCCTGCCCGAGAAGGAAGGTTGTCAAGTGTCTGATGTCAGGTAGTTCTGCACCAGTCCTAGATTGCTGCAATATGGGCCATTTCCAAACTGAACAGTTTTCAAAGCCCATAGTGACCATTTTGTCACTGTCTGAACTCAAATGGTTTCCACTGAGCTCCATGGCATGGATGAGGGTCCCTGGGCAAGGAGTGCGGCCCTTCACACTCAAGATGGAGCCTGAGGCTCGCCTCTCTTCTGCACACGAAGGCTCATTTTGTCTGGTGTTCGGGCTCCTTAACCCTAACATCTTTAAAGTGAACTATAGTGTCTCACTTTTGAAGCTGCAGACTTCCAAAAAGTCAGGGTAGAAGCTGACAGTCTCCTTAATGCCTAGACCCCAAAATATTATGTCCCCACTGCCACTCTGTTGACCAGCCAAGGACAGTTCTGGTTTTTCTCCATAGGAAGAGGTTGAATCTGACCAAAATCCATTCACACCCCACTCCCTGTTTTTAATATGGGGTCTTACTCTATATAGCTATGCCTGACCTAGAACTATATGTAGATGAGGCTATCCTCAAATTCACAGAGATTTGCCTGCCTCTACTGCTTAAGCATTGGTATTAAAGACATGTTTCATCCAGTAAAACATGTTTTGTGTGTGTGTGTGTGTGTGTGTGTGTGTGTGTGTGAAGATCGTAATGGAATTTGTTAATGTGTGTAATTAGCTCATGCTAACAACAAACAAAAGAAAAGGATTAGATGCTCTCCTCTGATGGAAAAAATACAGCAATATTGAAGAATTTGCAGCAGCCTTCGATTTACAACAGATCCTTAAAGCATTGAGAGAATTCTCCATGACATATTGGGGACCTGACTTCTACTGTCCAACACCTCAGATCTAATCTCTCTGTAGCCTCAATATCAGCAATCAGTCCTAGGAGCTTTTTCTTGAGATCTAGAACCATAACTAGACATGTATGCTCTGTGTTGCTCTTTGCCGTAGGTGTGATGTACACACACCTAGGATAGCATACTTCTTGTCTCTTATCTGTGAACCTGTCCCTGGAAATTAGAGTGGAATGCACACAGCAGATGTTCACTTGTGTGTGTGCACATGTGCATGCACGCACCTGTATGCATGAATAAGTGTGGTTATATGTGTGCATGTGTGCCTGTGTGTGTGGGTGTTTCTGTGCACATAGAGCATAGATGTCTACCATGTCCAGAAATATCAGAACCCTTGGAGTTGTAGCAACAGCAAGACAAGGGAGGTTAGCATGTGCTAGACTGGGGAGAGACTCAGGGTCATTGCTATTTCAAAGAGGAAGTCAGGAGACATCAGGGAAGAAGCATTTCAAAGCAAAGGCCTTGGGGCAAGTACAGCCTGCTGTGTTTGATCAAGATCAAGAAAGCCAGTATGGGCAGGACCCAGTGGAGTAAGCTGATATCAACAAGGGATTTTATATGGGGCTACCACCTAAAATTCTTTGGAATAATTCTGAGAATTCATTGTATTCTAGAAACCTCACAAACATCCTTGAAAGGACTTGGGGAATAGAATAACCAGTGTGATTTGCCTATGATGGTTCTGGTCTCTACTTATTAATCCCATGGAGAATTAATTAAAGACCCTTCTTGACTCACCAAAGCACCCTGAGTGAGATGGTGGGAGGGGAAACTGGAGGCATAGAGAAGGTAAATGGTTCACCCAGGCAGCGAGTGAGGGAGCTGAATACTAACTGGAGTCAGTCTGTGAACGCCCAAGTCATTTCTTCTAGAGTTTTCTGTGTCAAAATGCTTCCCCTTCATAGTTAGACACTGGGGAACTAAACTCCTTGGGGTGGTTTACTGTTTCTTTGATCATTCTCTGAACTTCTTTCAGAATGGTGCTTAGATAATTTTGTAAACATTAAAGAAAATGACGCTAGGAGATGCTGGTCCTTTGAAGGGAGATTTCAGTTTTGGAAACAGCCTGCGGGGCTTTGGAACCAGCTCCTGGGAGTGAGTTGGGAAGATAAGCTGGGGACACTTTCTAGGGCTGAGGTCAGGGTTTGAGTTTCAGTTGTTGATTTGTTCCCTGCCCGGTCAGTGGAACTTGAAGATGAAAAGCGTTCTCAGAGAGCTGCACCGTAAGTGCTCCGGCAGTAACAGTGTCATTAGAATGGGCCCAGCTTCTCCACATTATCCGTCTTTGCGTCTCATTTTTCCGCTTGGTAGAGATGACATACTGTGTCTAGACTTTCGTTGTTAAGCACATTTAGCTTGGAACGAGCGGTGTCTTTCCTGGCTGGTAGACTCTGCTGACTTGGATGAAGAAAATAAATCAAGCCTTCCTCCAAACTCAGGTTTGCTGTCAGCTCATTGTTTCGGGGGGGGGGGGGGGGGCTCCAGTAGGGTGAACCGCAGGGGACTCGGTATTTGTATTTGTACTTCTTTATACTTAATCTCTGAAATCATGAGCATTCTCTTGAATGCACTCATTTAAGCCATCATCATGCATTTAATTTACATGGCAATACTGATTCTATATTTTTACATAGATTCAAAACAACTCACGGAATAAAGTAAACCAGTTATCGTCACCATATCTTACAGTAAGGCAAAAATTTATTGGCTCCTGGCTGTCTCTCCCATCTCCAAGTAGCTCTGTAGCATGGTGGTCTGGGAGGACCATCAGGGTAGCAGCCTGCCAGCATTTGAACCCTGTAATTAGCCCATAGATAAGCATAGACAGGTACTTAAGCTTCTGGGTGCCTTCATTTCCTGTAGCATTTTAAAATCTGTTTTCTTAATTCCATTTCCACATTTTCTTCTCCTTTGCAGTTAATTTTTTCTCTGCGTTCTATTTTTTATTTTTGAAAATTATCTTTTCCCTCCCTCCCTCCATCCCTCCCTGTCTCTCTCTGTCTCTCTCTGTCTCTCTCTGTCTCTCTGTCTGTCTCTGTCTCTGACTCTCTCTCTTCCTTCCTCCCTTCCCTCCTCCCTTCCCTCCTCCCTTCCCTCCTTCCTTCCTTCCTTCCTTTCTTTCTTTCTTTCTTTCTTTCTTTCTTTCTTTCTTTCTTTCTTTCTTTCTTTCTTTCTTTCTGTGTTTGTGTGCTGACTAGTTTTATGTCAACTTGGAACAAGCTAGAGTCATCTGAAAAAAGAGAGAACCAATCTTTCAACATTCAATGGGCTTTTCTCACCCAAAGTTCCAAAGTCTTTCCATAATCATCTCCCAAACAACATGGTCAGGTCTGCTGACAGCAATGCCACACTATTCTGGTACCAATTTCTATCCAAGTTAGGGGTACAATTGCTATAATGAAACAACAGGCTTGTTTATCAGGCTTAGGAGTTCCCTGGTGGAACCTTTGGGGGTCACTTAAGCATACTATCATATTATCTGCAAATGGTGATATTTTGACTTCTTCCTTTCCAGTTTGTATCCCTTTGACCTTCTTTTGTTGTCTGATTGCTCTGGCTGGGACTATATTGTACAGGTAGGGAGAAAGTGGGCAGCCTTGTCTAGTCCCTGATTTTAGTGGGATTGCTTCAAGTTTCTCTCCATTTAGTTTGATGTTGACAACTGGTTTGCTGTATATGGCTTTTACTATGTTTAGGTGTGGGCCTTCAATTCCTGATCTTTCTAAACTTTTAATATGAAGAGGTGTTGAATTTTGTTAAATGCTTTCTCAGCATTTAATGAAATGTTTTTTTTTCCTTTGAGTTTGTTTATATAGTGGATTACTTGGATGGATTTCTATATATTGAGCCATTTCTGCATCCCTGGGATGAAGCCTACTTGATCATGATGGATGATTGTTTTGATGTGCTCTTGGATTCGGTTTGTGAGGATTTTATTGAGCATTTTTGCTTCGATATTCATAAGGGAAATTGGTCTGCAGTTCTCTTTCTTTGTTGGATCTTTGTGTGGTTTGGGTATAAGAGTAATTGTGGCTTCATAGAAGGAATTCGGTAGTGCTCCGTCTGTTTCTATTTTGTGGAATAGTTTGGACAGTATTGATATGAGGTCTTCTATGAAGGTCTGATAGAATTCTGCAGTAAACCCATCTGGTCCTGCGCTCTTTCTGTTTGGGAGACTTTTAATAGCTGCTTCTATTTCTTTAGGAGTTATGGGACTGCTTAGATGGTTTCTGGATCCTGATTTAACTTTGGTACCTGGTATCTGTCTAGAAAATTGTCCATTTCATCCAGATTTTCCAGTTTTGTTGAATATAGGCCTTTGTAGTAGGATCTCATAATTTTTTAAATTTCCCCAGATTCTGTTGTTATATCTCCCTTTTCATTTCTGATTTTGTTAATTTGGATACACTCTCTATGCCCTCTGGTTAGTTTGGCTAAGGGTTTATCTATCTTGTTGATTTTCCCAAAGAACAAGCTCCTGGTTTTGTTGTTTCTTTGTATAGCTCTTTTTGTTTCTATTTTGTTGATTTTAGCCCCAAGTTTGATTATTTCCTACCATCTACTCCTCTTGGTGTATTTGCTTCTTTTTTGTTCTAGGGCTTTTAGGTGTGCTGTCAAGCTGCTAGTACATGCTCTCTCTAGTTTCTTTTTGGAGGCTCTCAAAGCTATGAGTTTTCCCCTTAGTACAGCTTTCATTGTGTCCCATAATTTTGGTTATATTGTACCTTCATTTTCATTAAATTCTAAAAAGTCTTTAATTTCTTTGTTTATTTCTTCCTTGGACCAAGTTACCATTGAATAGAATGTTCAACTTCCATGTGTATGTGGGATTTCTGTCATTTTTGTTGTTGAAGAACAGTCTTAGTGCGTGGTGATATGATAGTGTGCATGGATTATTTCAATCTTCCTGTATCTGCTAAGGCCTGTTTTGTGACTGATTATATGGTCTATTTTGGAGAAGGTACCATGAGGTGCTAAAGAAGGTATACTCTTCTGTTTTAGGATGGAATGTTCTATAAATATCTGTTAAGTCCAAATGGTTCATGACTTCTCTTTGTCTACGTCTCTGTTTAATTTCTGTTTCCATGATCTGTCCATTGATGAGAATGGGGTGTTGAAATGTCCTACTATTATTGTGTGAGGTACAATGTGTGCTTTGAGCTTTAGTAAGGTTTTTTTCGAGTGTAGGTGCCCTTGTATTTGGAGCATAGATATTTAGGCTGGAGAGTTCATCTTGGTGGATTTTTCCTTTGATGAATATGAAGCGTCCTTCCTTATGTTTTCTGTTAACTCTTGGTTGAAAGTTGATTTTATTTGATATTAGAATGGCTACTCCAGCTTGTTTCTTGGGACCATTTGCTTGGAAAATTGTTTTCCAGTCTTTTACTCTTAGGTAATGACTGACTTTGTCACAGAGTTGTGTTTCCCATATGCAGCAAAATTCTGGGTCCTCTTTACGTATCCAGTCTGTTAGTCTAAGTCTTTTTATTGGGAAATCGAGTCCATTGATGTTAAGGGATATTAAGGAATAGTGATTGTTAGTTCCTGTTATTTTTGTTGTTAGAGTTGAAATTATGTTTGTGTGGCTCTCTTCTTTTGGGTTTGCTGCAAGAAAATTAATTTCTTGCTTTTTCTAGTGTGTAGTTTCCCTCCTTGTGTTGGAGTTTTCCATCTATTATCATTTGTAGGGCTGGATTTGCAGAAAGATATTGTATAAATTTGGTCCTGTCATGGAGTATTTTGGTTTTGCCATCTACGTTAACTGAGAGTTTTGCTGGGTATAATAGCCTGGGCTGGCATTTGTGTTCTCTTAGGGTCTGTATGACATCTGTCCAGGATCTTCTGGCTTTCATAGTCTCTGGTGAGAAGTCTGGTGTAATTCTGGTAGGTCTGCCTTTATATGTTACTTGACCTTTTCCCTTACTGCTTTTAATATTCTTTCTTTGTTTTGTGCATTTGGTGTTTTGACTAGTATGTGATGGGAGAAATTTCTTTTCTGGTTCAATCTATTTGGAATTCTGTAGGCTTTTTGTTTGTTTATGGGTATCTCTTTCTTTAGGTTAGGGACGTTTTCATCTATAATTTTCTTGAAGATATTTATTGGCCCTTTAAGTTGGGGATCTTCTATTTCTTCTATACCTGTTATCCTTAGCTTTGATCTTCTCATTGTGTTCTGGATCTCCTGGATGTTTTGGCTTAGGAGATTTTTGCCTTTACATTTTCTTTGACAGTTGTGTCAATGTTTTCTATGGTATCTTCTGTCCCTGACATTCTCTCTTTTATCTCTTGTATTCTGTTGGTAATGCTTGCATCTATGATTCCTGATCCCTTTCCTAAGTTTTCTATTTTCAGGATTGTCTCTTTGTGATTTCTTCATTGTTTCTATTTCCTTTTTTAGATCCTGTATGGTTTTGTTCAATTCCTTCACCTGTTTGCTTGTGTTTTCCTATAATTCTTTAAGGGATTTTTGTGTTTTCTCTTTAAGGGCTTCTACTTGCTTACCCGTGTGTCTTGTACTTCTTTAAGGGAATTATTTATGTCCTTAAAGTCCTCTATCATCATCATGAGATGTGATTTTAAATCAGAATCTTGCTTTTCTGGTGTGTTGTGATATCCAGTATTTGCTTTGGTGGGAGATCTGGGCTCTGATGATGCCAAATAGTCTTAATTTCTGTTTCTTTGTTTCCTGTGCTTGCCTCTCACTGTCTGGTTGTCTCTGGTGTTAGCTGGTCTTGCCATCTCTTGACCCTCCTGTAAGCCTGTGTGTCAGCACTCTTTGAGACTGGCTTTCTCCTAGTGGGGTCTGGGTACAGAGAGCTCTGTCCCTGGGTCAGCTCTGGGCACAGGCAGAAACTGGAAGGATCCTGTTCCAGACTGGTCCTCGGTTCCTGTATCCAGAGAGTTCCAGGCGGGTTCTTCTTGGGCCAGTAATGTGAGCAGAATTGGTGGTCTCTCCCATGCTCTCAGGATTGTTCGCACTTCTAAGATTTCAGCTCTCTCCCTCATTGGATCTGGTTCAGAGATCTGTGGGACAGGATCTGCTACTGGCATTTTCAATCTACTAATCTTGAATCTTTAAAGATTTAAATCCTCCCAACGTATACAGTATTCTCAAACAACACCTCCAAGTCTTGGTTACTGCAGCCTTCACTGCATCTGTAAAATCATAGCTAAATTTCATCACCTTAGACGTCTGAATCTAGCCTGTCATGGTAGTGCTCACTCTCAACCTCAGTGCTGGCAGAGGTGGAGGTTGGAGGATCAGTTCAAATAAACCCTGGTTGAGTCAGCCTGGACTCTATACACCCAGTCTCAAAACCCAGAAAATAAAATGTCCAAGCACAGGTGGAGACATTTCTCTTCCAAGATGGAGAGGTAGGCAAAGAGCAAAAGGAGGCAGTAACTCTAAACAGGTTGGAAATCTAGAATGGCAGCTTCTCTGAGGTCTCAAGGTATTATGGAGATATATGTCTCCATCCCAGCTTGTGACTCTTCCCATTCACTCCCAACCTCCGACTCTGCCTTAGTTAAGTTTCTCATCGTCACTCTGACATAATACCTGACAGAAGCAGCTTAGTGATGGAAGGGCTTGCTTTTGATCGCTATCTACAGGGTACAAGTCATGCAGCTGAAAACATGGGGCAACTGAGAACGGTTATTGTTGTGACCACAAGAGCATGTGAAGGCTGGTCACGTGCTACTCTCAGTCAGCATCTTGTTCAGCTCATTTTTTTTTCCCTTTGCATTCAGTTTGGGATCCCAACATGTGACATGGTGCTGCTGCCCCTGTTCAGAATGTGCCTTTCCTGCCATGCTGGATAGTTTCTTGTTAAGTTGACATAAGCAATGGTCACTGGAAAGGAGGTAGCTTCAATTGAGAAAATGCCTCTAGGAGATAGGGCTGGAGGAAAACCTGTAGGACATTTTCTTAATCAGTGACTGATGTGGGAAGGCTGGCCCATTGTGGTTGGGGCCGTCCCTGGGCTGGTGGACCTGGGTTTTATAAGAAAACAAACTGAGCAGCCATGATGAGTCAGCCAGAGAGCAGCTTCCCTCTATGGCCTTTGCCTTAGCTCCTGCCTCCAGCCAGGTTCCTTCCCTGTTTGAGTTCCTGTCTTGAGTTTCTTCAATGACAAACAGTGATATGGAAGTTTAAGCCAAATAAACTGTTTCCTCCCTAACTTGCTTCTTGGTCATGGTGCTTCATTGCAGTAATAGAAGCCCTAAATAAGACACCAGTGAATTAAGCTTCTTCAGAAGCACCCACACAGATATACCCAGAACTGTGTCACCCAAATGATTATAAATCCAGCCAAGTTGACCATGAAGATAAGCCATCACTTCAGCTTTTCAAATAATCAGTATGTTTGAATAGTTTTGTGAACCTGTTTCCCACTGTAGCATTCTGGAAGCCTTATATTCCCTTCCCTTGATCATCTTTCTCTTTCTTTCAGACCAAGCCAGCTAAGGTTTCAGGGTTTCTTTGAGATAGTTGAGGAAACTTATTACCACGCCTGATATTTTTCAGTGTTATCCAAAGGTTTTCCATCATACCTTTGGTCTTGTCTGTAGGTCATGGGTTCACCACAGTCTCTTCTTTTATAAATCTTCAACAGTCTGTATAGGCCAAGGAGTTCCTAAATCATCATGTCGTCTGTTTGCTTAAAGAAATCATTTGATCTCTTTCCTTTCATGGTATAAACAGTAAGAAAAACAGTGCTGCAGTTGTGAAATGTTGCTTAGAAATCTCTTTAGCTGAACACTGAAGATCGATATCAGAGACCTATGCTTTCCCAGTAGCTTAGCATTCTGCCGTGGCATACAGAGGTCACTCTTCTTCAGTTTCCAATGCTCTGTCCTTCTCTTCCTTCCAAGGTTTACCTACAATGTCCACTTTTCTAACAGTAATCTACTTAAGGCAAACTAGGTTTTTACTGTAACAGTCTCATGTTTCTTTCAGCCTCTCCATTCAATATCCAATTCCAAAGCCCTTTTCATATGAATGACTTCCCAAATATTGCTTTAACAAATGACCTGAAGCAAGATAAATAAATGTCTTCATATAAAGTTCTAGAAGACAATTTGCACATAAATTCTGCACCAAAATCTAGGGTTGCACTTTTTCTAGAAGGTTGAACCTCTCAAACATGGTATCTCCTTTGCCACTGTCCTTTCAAGCTCCTGGGACCTGCTGACAGTTCTGGGCTTGTACTGCATCATTCCAATCTCTGGGAACCCAAGAAGTGGGAATGTGAATTAGTCCAGCGGTTCTTGAAAATTACCAGGCACTACCACAGTCTGTATACCTTTGTCCTCTCAGAAAATTCATGTAGGCCTTGGTAACTCAGTCCTCTGTCCCACAGTACTGATGACAGGGACTAGTGGGAAGCATCTAGGTTGATGAGCATCACAAACATTGTGTTGAGAATAAAAAAGGGAGGGGGCAAGCAGGGAGGAGCACAGGCTACAGGATTCTATTTCTATGAAGTTCAGAGCCAGAAAGAAAATAGTCAGTATTGACAAAGATAGCATCTTTCCAGAAGAGTTAGAGCATATTACTTAGCCAGATGCTCCTGGGCTCTTGGCCTCTTATTCAAAGGATTGAAATAAAGACAAAGTCATGCAGAAACAGCAAGGAAACTGTATTCAAAGGAAACTGATGGTGCAGTTTAGAGAGGGCTACATCAAGAGCTACAGCAGGCCACAAGAGTAAGGATACTACCGGGTCCCAGTTAGTGTTTGGGGCTTCCTTTTGTGGGGTTCAAGAGAAAGAGGAGTTTGGTAATTAAGACATTCAGTAAAGGTGGTGGTTCTCTGTTTTGATTGATAGATTAGATCATATAGTCATTTTCCTGCTTTGCATGCCCTTCCTATCATGCATCTGATTTTAATAACATGCATGTCCAATTATGAATAGGCATAGGATGATAAATAGAGGGTTCTCCCTGAAAGCTCAACCAAAGAGAGAGTTTTGCCTTACTGTACCCCAAACTAACTCAGGCCAGATTGGTCTTACTGTTCTTTGTACCGGGGTGCCCTGGGAATGTGTTTGCACCTAAATTGCCTATGTTTGAGTTCTTTAAAATTTTATTTCATAAACTTTATCATTAAAAAACATACAAAAATTTTGGAGAAAACTTACTTCATTGTTTAGAGACAGATACTTGTATAGCCCGACATAGTGAGGGTCGAAGATTGTGAGGTACATTGTTTAGAGAGGAACCTTATTTTGTGTATGTGAAGGGGGAGATGGAAAGAGTGTGCGTATGAGAGAAACAAAGATATTTTGTGTGCGTGTGTATAGTGTGTGAGCTTGTGTGTGTATGCATGTATGAATTGTATGTAGCATGTTGGGCATATTTATGTGTTTATGTGTGTATTGTATGTAGCACATGAGTTTCTGTATGTGTGCTTGTATGTAGGCTGTACAGCATGCAAGCATGTATCTGTGTGGCATGTGATGTGTGTGGAGTGTGTGAGGATGTATGTGCATGTGCATGCACATGTATACAAGTGTGTGTACATATACATGTACGTGTATGCATACATGTGCATGCAGGTTAAAGAGCTAGACTTCCAAGTGCATTATTAGATGAGGAAGACATGTATAAACCACACTAAGTACAGCCCCAGGTTACTAAACCTGGTCTGCTTGCCTACCTTGTGGTAGAGAAAAAGAGGGGCCCGAAAGAGGACTCTGGGTGCCGGGATGTGTTCAATTCCTTCATCTAATTGCTGATGCATAAGTGCTCACTTTGTGAAGCTTCACGTGTCTACTCTACACAATCTGCTTGAAGAGTCCATTAAAATTAAATTGGTAAACATTTTATTTTACTTTTCTTGCTAGGCAGACAACTGAGTCAGCTGTTTCTGTTCAGTGCTAGTCCCCTTATCTCTGATTGAAAATAGATTCTTTTCTCATACAGTATATCCTTATTATAGTTTCTCCTTCTACTCTTCCCAGTTCCTCCCTACCTTCTCTCACCTCTAGATCCAACCCCTTTCTGTCTCTTGGTAGAAAAGAACAGGCTTCTAAGAGATAACATTGATAAACATTTTAAAAGTCTATTCAATCAAATACATTCTTTAAGAGCAGCTCAACCCAGGGGAGTAGGGTTGTGTGACTGAGAGACCTACCGTGCACTGATCACTTAACACCAGGTACTAGTTAGTTTTCTCACTGCTGTGACAATAGCTTAAGGGAGAAATGATTTATTTTAGTTTACACATTGAAGGTATAGTTCATTCTGGTGGCAGCATGAGGAACAGGGGCCCAGTGGTCACAGTATGTCCACGGCTAAGAATGATAAATGCTGGTTCTTTGGATGCTTTTTTCCCTTTGTATTCAGTCCAGGCTGCCAGCCCATGGGAGGCGCATCTTTAGAGTGGGTCTTCCCACCTCAGTTAACCCAACCTAAAAACTGCTTCACAGACATGCCCCCGAGTGTGTTTTCTAGATTAATATTCACTAACACCCAAATGAAGAACCACATTCAGAAAAAACTCAGAGGACTGAATGGGGTTCTTGCCACCTTACATGACATGACTTAAGGCTGTGTGGGTGTGTCTGTCTCTGCTTTCCCTGATAAGGCTTTTCTGTTTGTGCCGTGGTGAATAGCAACCAAAACCATCTGAAGCTTTTCAATATCTCACCCCACCTTTGGGGTAGCCTTCCTAGCTTATTTAGGGATGGTTCAGTTCAGAAGACACAAAAACCAAAGCAGAGGGTGTGGATATTATCAAGGAGCAAAGAACATCCCTGGCATCCCTAGGCAATGATGAAGGGGAGCTGGCACTTGTATTCTCTTTTGCCCTTTCTCAGTTGGCAGGCATCTCTATTGTTGAAATTGACAAGCAGCTCTGAGCTTGGCCCCCTGCCAGAAAATTGTTTGAGAAAAGGGGGGAGGGGTTCATCTTGCCTTTGCCCTTTCATGATCTTTATGTTAGAAATCTTCTCTGTGGGAGGCTCAGGAGGAGAGAGGGAGTAAGCTCCCATCTCCTGACCTTTACATTATCATACTATAAAAGCCCTTCACTCACAGGCATTTACTTCCCTGTCCTCTTCTTATCAGGGTAGAGAGTAAAGGGAGACACTGTTGAAAGTTCAAAGGCTCACACAGAATCTCAATGGGTGGAATCACAGGATACATTGAAAGAAGAAGCCGGGTCCTGTACAGCATGACTTTCACAGTCAACAACCTGCCATGAAAGACTTCCTCCTAAAATAGCCCAGGGTGGGGTGGGTGTGGGTGTGGGTGTGGGTGTGAGGGTATAAAGACAGGGAAACTGTCCCATACTTTAGGACCTCAGCTATATCAGCAGCTTCCCCTTTCCTCCAAGACTAGTAGGTTTTGTGTGTCAAAATACGCTGCTCAATAGGAAGAGGAATTGTGTGAAATGTTAGTGACAGTCTGCCATTTACGTGTGCTGGTAATCACTGACCTTATCTATGACATGAAGAGATAGATGTATGATCCTCCAGCACAAATACATTATCTATATCACTATTAATTACATATCATAGAATATATTATTATAACACTTTACTATTTGAAGGAGGAAGGGATCATTGTGGAGCCAGGACACCTATATTCAAATTATTGATCTTTGTGGATTAGGCTCACTGTCCAGGTTACATGATGCCAGTTGTGCACACATCAAAGGCTGCTAGGGCAGGCAGGTACTTATTAGATGCTAGACATTTTCTCTCTTTTTGTAAAGTTTTCTTTTGGGTAAACAATTGATGAACCTCCTGATTCATGGGTCCGGGCCAGTAGAGTGATCATCCATGCTTCTCTGTGTTTCCAGTGCTTCTGTCCAGAACAGCAGTCCCCAGAGCCACCCCTTAAAATGATATATCTGATTTCATTACTCTGAGGCTCACCAACTCTTTGTATGTTTCTTTTTATACTTAAAAGTCCAAGCATGCTCTACCAGGCTCTGTATGGTCTGGCTTCTGCCAGGTTCTTCTACCTACAATTGTTTGAATGCTTTTATCTCCTCCAAATTCATGTTGAAGTTTAGTTATTAATTCAACTGTGCTAGACATGGGTCCTTTGGAGCAGACTAAGTCATGAGGGTAGAGTTTTCCATGAATGCGATTGGTTGGCAGCTTTTGTCCTCCTCTTACCCATCTGTTGTCTACCAGGTGAGGTCATGTCCTTTCTTCTCTCAGGACAAGGCAGTGTTTAAGGCTCCATCTCGGAGGCTGGAGCCAGTCACTAAGCATGCTGATGTCTTGATCTTAGACTTGCTCGCCTCTAGAACTGCAGGGAATGAGTGTCTGTTCTTTGTATGTTACCTCAGCCATGGTATTTGATCGTAACAGTCCAAATGGAGTTAGGCACGGATTCACTTTCCTGCTTAGTTTTGGTCAATTTGACACAAGCTAGAGTGATCTGGGAAACGGGAACTTCAGCTGAGGAAATGTCTTTGCTTTACTAATGATTGATGTGGAAGGAGCAAGCCCATTTTGGGAGAGGCCACGTCTGAGAAGCAGCTCTGTGTCTGGAAATAGCATCGGGCTGTCAGTCTGTAGACATGTTGGTTCTTGCCTCCAGGGGTTCATTGGAAAAAGCCCCGGCCAGGTCAGAAAATCCAAACATGAGAGTGGAAGCCAATTAAACCTTTTTCTTACATTTCTATTTTTCTTATGGAATATACAGAAGTCAAACAGTTAAAACCCAGTGGACCAAAGAAAAACAAAGCTTCGTAAGGAGTGAACTGTGCTTACCAAACCATGAGTTGCAAATGGTTCAGATATTCCTGGGTTGAGCAGAGGAGTCCTCCCAGGCACTCTGCCTCCCGTTGCCTCAGTATTGAAGATTTTGGGCCAGACAGAAGCTGTGTAACATAGACTCCCTACTTTCCCCTCCTGGTCTGAAAGCATTTCCACAGTACTCACTCACTCGCTCACTCACTCACTCACTCGCTCGCTCGCCTGCCCGCCCGCTCCCTCGCTCGCTCGCTCACTCACTCGCTCATTTGAAACAAACCACTCACATACTCATTCATTAGATATAAACTGTCTTGGGAAGGGAAGGCTGGTCAATAGTTTGGATGGTGAACCAAAGTGTGCTTGTTTAAAAATGCACTTTGGTTTTGACTAACAAATGAGAGATGATGTAGGTAAGATTTGCTTGTAGAACTGGGGCGTGCTTTAGCTCTGTGGTTTATAGATGTGCTACAGAGTCTATTGTTCTTGGGACTAGGGAGAAAAATAGGAAGGGACTGAGAATGTTCTGTGGCCTGTCTGGGAGGTGGAGGACTCAGAGGACAAGTGAAATTCATGGTATTTTATTTGCTTCCTACCTTACATTTTCTGCCCAATATGTGTATTACAGTGGAGGTCAGAAACAAGGCTATCATTAAATGTGCCTTCCTTCCTGTGAAACCATCTAAAAGACAAAAGTCAGAAAGAAAGACATTATTGTGAGTCCATGTATTTTTATATAAAAGAGAAGAAAGCACCAACTTAAAGTATGTAGCACCCTGGATTTGATCCCCAGGACCATAGGGAAATGGAAAAGAAGGAATTCTTTACAGTAACCACCAAGTATTGCTTGCCAGAGAAGCCTTGTAGGGAATTGTTTTTTTTTTCTTAAAACTCTCATTACTCAATATTTGTCCTTATGGGTAGCAATCTGTTAAGAAACTCCTGCTCTTCCTCCCTGTCCTCTTCCTTCCGCTTCCTATTCCTCCCCTCCCCATTCTTCTTGCATTTATATTATATCATGAGAAATTTCTCATTCCATTAGATCTTTTCGGAAAGTGTTTTAAGTGATTAAAACATGTCCCATCATGATCCATTGTGTCACATGGCCCAAGCAACCTTGGGTCATTCTTACTGATTTTGGCTACATTATTGGTTGTGTTTCTCTGACCAGTTCCACTCTGTTAGTTTGGGTTGATGAGATAGATAGAGATCCAAGGAGCACATCAAGTGGGACTTTTACGTGTGAAGGTCCTGCTGGAGGCTGTATGGACTGCCTTTCTGAATGTCTTAACCTTGCCGATAAAAATCTCGAAAATCAGGAGCCATTTAAAGGGATGGATATAAGTAAAATGTCTCAAGCTTCCTGCAGAATTAGTTGTGTGTCATAGTGACTACAACTGATAGAAACTGCATAGGGAGGACATATTTGTTTTTGCTCATGTTTCGGTCCATCATGATAGGGAAGTCAAGTCTGAACATTGTGAGGACAGACTGTGGTACAGGCACCTTATAGTATCCTGACCAGAAAGAAAGGAACCAGACTATATTCTCAGGTCATTTCATAGAGGTGTTAACCATACAGCCTTCAGGGGCAGAGACTTGTGCTAATGCACTTTCAAAATATCCTCTCTTTTGTTTTTAGCTAAAACATGATATAAGGCTGAGCATGCTTTTTTTGTCCATCACTTTAATCTCCATGACTTTAACTGAACATGCTTATAAATGAATATGAATAGGAAGCCTTTATGAATATGTATAGGCTTCCTGAATAAAATCTCCATGAAGATTTTATTTCAAGAGGGCTTTGTTTTATAATTAGCTCCCAAACTTCTCTTGCTTTCTGCAGGTTCTCTCTCTCTCTCTCTCTCTCTCTCTCTCTCTCTCTCTCTCTCTCTCTCTCTCTCTCTCTCTTATATTTTAGTTGTGCTAAGTTTTGGCTTTGAACCCTTCACCAAGATAGGAACCCATTGTGCCCAGATGGGTAGGTTAAACAATTTCCCCCAATAGTGTTTCTAGTTGGAGAAGAGATATGAGCCTTTAGGGAGTTTTTCAGATACAAACCCTAGCACAGGTCCAAGTCACTGCATCCTCTCACCTTAGGTAGGCTTCCTCAGTCATCTTTGGAATGAAACAATGACAGTGGTCTTCTAGATTGCTGCTTGCCTCAGAATGCAGTTGTGTAATGGGTCTGCACAGGGACCTTTCCATTAGAACATGAAACAGGTGTGAGAGGTAGCATAGGAATAAAAGAACCATCAGCCCTAGAAACATATGAGCAAGACTAAATGGATGTAACAGGCTGTATTTATGTATTAATTTGTGTATATATGTAAAACTAATAACTAAGGAAATAGGTATACATTTGAGAGTGAATGTGGACATGTGCAAGGATTTGGGGGGAGGAGAGGGGAGGGAATGATGGAACTATAGAGCATGTATTAAGTTTAAAAAAATCAATATAGTATTTTGTATATAAAATAAAAACTCTAGTCTTCTGCAAAGGGTATTAAAACATAAGGGCCTTTTCTGGCACAACCCTCAAGGGTTTCTTTGGCTCAAGAAAGTGCCACTGCAGCTTTGGGGACCGCACACAGTACGTGGCGTCCTTTAATGAAAATGGGAAGGCATGTGTTTGGAAACAGTCATTAACTTTAGGGTTTCTTGTTTAAAGCAATTAAAGCCTGACTTTAAATCACCCATTAGGACATCACAGATACAAGGTTTGTGATTTTTATTAGGCTTTATGATCTCGTTTTTCCCATCTGAGGGAGAAAGGTTCAGAACTGTTTCCAGTTCCTTCCTCTACCAAGGGTTCTTTGAGATGACTCAGGCCCTGGAGAATTGGACAGAATAGCCACCTGAATGGAAAAGCTTGCTTTTCTCACTGATGTGAAGCATGCTGACACTGATGTCTGTTTCTTCTTTTTCCTGTTTGCTTGGTTAGCAGAGACGAGTCTCCCATAGTCAGCCAGAGTTAGCCACAGCTAATCCTTTGCTGTATTTTATTCATGAATTAATGTAGATACTGATTTGGTTCTGATACAGAATACGTAGTATTGGGTTTCCTAGTGTATAAATTAAAACTTGATTTTTTGAAAACATATTTTTTATTATACTGTGTGTACCTGGGTATGTGAACATGTGTGCCACAACCTGCATGTGGAGGTTGGGAAGACAACTGTGTAGGACCAATTCTCTCTATCTACTGTTTGGGACTCTGAGTATTGATCACAGGTTACCAGGCTTCTACAATAAGTGTCTTCACTTGCCGAGCTCTCATACTGTCCTGGACCTTGATTTGTTTGCATTAAATTTATATCTTAAATACTTCGTTGTATTATTAAATATTATTCAATGTCGTTTCCCATAGGTATGGAAGTTTTGTTTGTTTATATTTTTAATCAGTAGAGTATACTAGAAGTGGTTGTTTGACATTTAACGTTTCAATCATTTGTTGACATTAATGCTACAGTAAATATTCTGGTATAGAAACTTCCTTAGGTATGTCAACAGAAATGTGAATTGAACAATAAAGATACATTAGCCTGATATCTCTGTTAGCTCTCATTGTCAAGTAGACACCGCCTAGAGTCATGTGAGAAGAATTCCCAGAGTGAGGAGTTGGCTAGGTCAGATTGGCCTGCAGATGTGTCTATGGTCGGTTGCCTTGATTGGAGATGATGAGAAATGGCTCACCCCACTGTGGGGGGTACCATTTCCTGTGCAGATGGTCCTGGCTGTTTATAGAAGGTAGCTGAGCATAAGCCACCAAGCAAGCCAGGAAGCAGCATTCCTCCACAGTCTCTACCCTAACTTCCCTCAGGGATAATCTGTGACCTACAAACTGAAATAAACTCTTTCCTCCCCTAAATTGCTTTTGGTCATGGTATTTGTTATAGCAACAAAAGGAAATTAGAAACCTTGCCTACTTATTTCAAGCTGTTTGGAAACAATGCCCGAATCAGGTGGAACAGCTATATCTGTTTCATCAAATCCACATGTATACTCAGTAGCCTCTTAGAAACACCTCGTCTCATTTGACGTGAAAACACTGTCTTCTTCATTTCTCTCGTCTTTTTCCTGCCTGTCTTCTCCATCCTCTGGGGATGCTCCATGGCAAATATATCAAGGGGCTCTCCTGCTTGGTGCTGCTGGCTGAGTTCTGCCAGTGGGGAGTCTAGCCAGAGATAAGGAGTAGGGAGGGAGGCTCATGATACTAGGTTTGTCCCTCCTCTGGACTTTGTGGTCTGTGAATAGAGTCCTTGGTTCTTCCCCTGAAGCTCATGTTCCTCAGCTCACATTCCCTTCATTTCTGGGACCTGGTCCTTGCTTTGCTTTGCCTTTCTTAGTTGCTAGGCACCAGGACAGTTGTGCTGTTTCAGACCAGGTGCCTGCACAGTCCTTGAGGGTTTCAAATGGATGTCTTCAGTAAAAAACCATCCTTGAGTTGTCATGAGCATTGCAGACATTTCTGACTGATCAACATGCCAATACTTGCAATAGGCTTCCTCTATTTTCCATGACAGGGTGTTTAGACCCAGGGAGCTGTAACTCTGAACTCTACAAGTTCTTGTGCATTACATTAAAAAATGGAGGTTTAATTACTAAGGATTTTTCTGGAAAGGTCTTTGTTAGCTTCTAGATCTGACTTTCCATCAAAGAGACACCCATTGCTTTGTTCGGTCATGAATAATGGAGTCCTCCAGATGCTACGATTATTTTGTTTTGCAAAAACTTGAAGAAATGATAACTTGATTATCGGTCTGGAGAGAGTCACAGCCCTACTTACCTCCTTGCAGATTATTTCCTCTCAGCAGGCCTTGTGTATGGATTCATTTCATATATCAACTTAACTCTCCTTTGGAGATTAAATGTGGTGAATGTGGTGTGTGTTTCTCTCTCTCTCTCTCTCTCTCTCTGTGTGTGTGTGTGTGTGTGTGTGTGAGAGAGAGAGAGATAGAGATAGAGATAGAGATAGAGATAGAGAGAGAGAGAGAGATAGAGAGAGAGAGAGAGAGAGAGAGAGAGAGAGAGAGAGAGAGAGATGTTAGGGCTTGGACAAGCAAGTGTTACCATGGAGCTGCTCCACAGCCCTTATATTAGGATCACTACTGACAGAGTTGGTAAGAATTTTTTCACCCGAGGTGTGTGTCAGTGGACTCAGTCAACTAAATCTTCCTGGTGTGGGTAATAACCATCCCTTCCATGGTAGTCCTCAATAGAATGGAGCAAGAATCTGCTCTCCTTGCTCCCTTCCTATTTGTGGGACCCTGGACTTCTGCTGTTGGACTTGTGGTCACGTCTCTGTCTCTTGGTTGACAGGACTCTGGACTTAGCATTGCAGTTAAACCAGCAGGTTTCCTAGGGCTTCAGCATGGACATGGCAAATCAATGCAATCATGTAAGTCAATTTTTAAAACATACATCTTTATGATAAAGACAAACGAGAGGGGAGAGATTGCACGTGCACAGACACTCCAACTTATGATAAGGTTATTATGAAATCAATCTACTCCAAGATGACAGATTTATAAGCCAAAAGATACAAGTATACCAAGAAACCAAACATTAGCCCAGCTCTCTTTACCATGATTAAGATGCCCACAGAGCAATTTGGCAAAAATCAATTAATATAAACTTGCTTTATATATAAGGTACCAACTATGTCTCTGTAATGCATTAAATACTGTAATGGCAGTAAAATAGTGAAAGGTCCACACCATTGTAAATGGAAACACTTGTAAGTTGATATGTCATAAGTCAGAAACTCCGAATTCTGTGAAATGGGAGGAGTAACAGTAGTTGGCTTGGCTGTTGCCACGAGATAATTTTTGTTTTTATTTATGTTCTCCAGTCTTGTTTGAGAGGATTAAATTTGGTAAAACCTGTGAAAGGAGAGTGGTCAATCATGGTAGATAGGACAATGGTAATGACCACATTGTTTTCATTACCTCTCCTTTGGGCAGGGCGTTGTGTCTGCTAAAGGAGAAGTCAGGTATGGACATTCTTCATTGCAATGCCAGAGTCCACAGCTGGGTGTTCATTTGGTCCCGTGACCTATAGTATGTTATGAATTCATCTAACCCATCATTTTTAAAATTGTACTTTTATTGTTTTTAAACAATAAGATAAAATGCTATACTTTTTAAAGATTGGAAAAATTTTCTTCCAAGAGAAACAAGATAATCTTTCTTTTTAAAAGAAATATTTATTTATTTATTTATTTATTTATTTATTTAGTGTGTGTGTGTGTGTGTGTGTGTGTGTGTGTGTGTGTGTACACACAGATGGGGGAATACACATCACAGTGCATGTGTGGAGGAGAGAGGACTTTCTGTAGTTGATTTCCTCCTTCACTGTGTGGGTCCTGGGGACAACTCAGATTGTCAGGTTGTCAGGCCTGACAGCAGCTACCACCATCTATTGAGTCATTTTGCCAGTCAGTCAAGTAAGCCTTCTTGATTGTATTTTTTTCTTAAACTGGGTGCAGAGTCACAAGTCATCCACATGGTTGCTCATACATATTTAGATGAGTCACTCAGTGTTTGGGACTTCTAATATTCCCAACAACAGACTTAACTTTTGCCTGGAAATGTCAAGTGACTTCTTCTTTATGGAGCACCCGATTCCTTGAGTGGATGGATCTCTGTCTTCTGGCTCAGAGTTTCTCACAGCTGCATAGAGTAAATATATTATATTTGAAAACTTTGTCAAGATATTAGCAAGTATTCTTTAGATATCAATACCAATCTGTTGCAAAGAAAACAGCTCTAAATATCTGCATACCTTTTCATTGCTCCCATGGAGCAGGGTTTGAGCCAGGAGAGGACTCAAGTGCTTTTTAGTTTGCCAATAGGTTCTAGTGATGAGCAGAGGCTTTGAGAATCTACTGCAGTTGGATGCATCATGAACCAGTGATCTGAGAAGCAGTGTGAATCTGTTCAGCCCATGCTCTGGTCACACTGGGGCTGGATTTTAGTTTGCTTGCTTATTTATTTCTGACTCCATGAGCATCATTGACTGTAATTTTATTCATGGTCTAAGGATTACTGAGGAGCACAGTAGGGAAGTCAATTCATGTGAGCACTCTAATCCTACCCACATTCTTTATGGACAGAAGGGCAAGTAAGCAGGGGGTTTGTATTTATCAACTATTTATGGATAATACCAGCACACAGGTGATGCTCAGTAAATGTATAAGAAGAGTTTCAAGACCATCCTCATGTTTGATAACTAACTAGAAAGAACCACAGCACTCTTAGAAGTTATTATGTTCATGGTTATGGTTTACTGCATAGAAAATATAAGGAATGAAGCATGGAAAAGGAAAAGGTGCCCAGGACAGAATGCTGGAAAGACCGGGACAGTCTTTACCAAATGGTTTCACATAGGCTACATTTAATTCTCTTAGTAATGATGTATCACAATATGCATAGAACACTGCCAGCCAAGGAAACTCACTCAAGCTTTCATGGCTGGGGTTTTTCTGTGGGCCAAACAACTAAGCCTGGGTTGCCTAAGCAACTCATCTTCATTTCTTGGACTGCAGCTTTTGCCTCCATCCCAATACAGCATGGCTCAGGGTCAGCAAACAAACAAAAGCAAGCTTTTAGTATCAATTCCATGGTAAACATGAACTATGTAACATGTCCACGACCCCAGTGCTACCAAAGTAGGAGAATCCAGGAGCATAATGGCTCATTTTCAGAAGCAACCACAGGGAAGTCTTGTCTTTGAAATGTGCAGGATTCGAGGCATGAGCCTGGTGAATATTTTGTTCCTTTGCAAATTCTAAATTGTTAAGATGATACCAGGCACAAACTAAATGTTTGCATTAGTTTTCCATATCAACAAATCCAGTGGTATATGTTTGTATGTGTTTATTGGTGCAATGCCTACCTGTCCTACAGAACTTAGTTCTAGAAATAGGGCCTCAAGGGAATGAAGAACAAAAAGACAAACATCATCATATACAGAAAAGCTGTGATAGGGTGGTGGCCTATGTATACTCTGATGTAGCAGCACCGACCGCACAACAACACGGAACCCCAGCGAGTTTATTGTATATAGCACAGGAGGAAGGGCTATGTGTCTCTGTAAGAAATCTCTATAGGTGAGAAGTCTTAACTTGCAGTCATATTGGAGGAGAATTCTGCAGTTGTTATTTTTGTGCACACTGTAAATATTTGCACCTAGACTAGTGAAAGGCTTTGCCAATTATTAGCCTGGGCTGGGAGAGTCGTAGAGGAGGCATTGCCATTCCTGTGGACCGAATGCACTGATATTTGGCGACAGTACACATTCACTAAGGTCTTCATCCATCCTTTATGCATTTAGTCAGGACTTCGTTGGCTCCCCACGCATGCCATTGAAGAACAGTGTTCAATACTCAGCTGGCCTTAGTGTATGAGAAGAAGTCAAAGCTGCCAGGGATCAGAGAGAGATACAGGCATGTGCAGGACTGTATATAATATCATTTATTGGCGATAAATATTTTGTGGCTTGAGGTCACAGCAAGACCAGTGGGAACCTCAAAGACAGTTTGGGTCATATGGAAGAACATGGATACAGGGCTGTACAAAGATGACCTTATCCTAGTTGGCATGTACCTAGTTTGTTTTCAACTTTTGTCACAGTCTCAGGGACATCTCTGGAGGCAGAGTATAGCTGTGAAGATCCATACAACACTTTGATGGTTCTATCTGTTAGACAAAACTCTAGTTGGAGCTTTCTAGAAAACTGTAATTATGATAGTTATGATTCAGGATGGCTGAAGTCATGTCAACCCATACACAACTCATAAATCCAAAAGTTTCAGAATAAGCTTAAAGGTTTCCAAACCTGGAGGGACTAGATATAGTTTAGTTCCAAAGCAAGCTATGGGCAACATACCCTCTCTCTTGAAAAATCATCTTTTTCTTAAGTTTTACCACCTTCTAAATGAGATCACAGTGTAGAGGGCAATTTACTTTATTCACCATCAATTGATCAAAATGTTAATCTCATCTGAGCAAAGTCTCTGCAGAAACATCTAGAACAGTGTTTGACTGAATAGATATCTGGATCCCCATGGTCGCATAATGTATAAAACTCTCATAGTGGCTAATACTGTTAATAAGTCAAGCATGGTGGTGCATGTTTTAGTCCCAACATATGTGAGGCAGAAGCAAGCAGATCCATGTCAATATAGTGTGACTTTGTCTCTTTGAAAGTATCATTAATAATCTATAGACAGTTAAGACAGGCAGAGGTCAAGCGAAATTCTCAGAAGACACTCAATAAACATTGTTGGCTGAGGGAAAGGTTTCAAGATCATCCAGAGATGTAATGATTTGCTAGAAAGAACCCCAGAACTCAGGCAAACTATTATGGTCATGGGAATAGGAAAACCAAGGCTCATAATGGTGGCTCCATACTCACTGCCATCTGGATATAGGGTCAGTCCCAGATTCCCCTTTCTAATTCCATTGTCCTCTTTCCCTCTCCGCTCTTCTCAGGCTTTCTCCCCTGTGGAGGCCTTTGATTGCCAGACCTTCTGCTTCTCCTCACTCTCAGGCCTGCGGTTCATGTAGAGCTAACTACTCAAGACTCTGTCTCATCCCAGCCCCACTGAGCATCTCTACTTCTCTAATCTTCAGGCACATGCCCCATCCTGACTCAGAGCAACCCCTTTACTGGACTGTGAGATAGATTTCTACAGACACAAAACTTACTTCTTTTCTTAGAACTAAGTTGATAATGGCGAGAATGTTTTTCTTGTCCCTTAGAAAAAAATAGGAATCAAATAAAAGCAGTAATTTTCTGTATAACTAAATCAGACAGTTTATCCCCCAGGCTATTGATATAGGAGAATCTGGAGGAGAAAAAAAAGTTAGAAAATACCTTCAGCTGGGTAACTCGCAGTAAATAAGACAGCAACATATTCCAATGGATACCTGAAATTAATTCAATATTTCATGTAAGGGCAGAAGAGTTCAAAGCAAATGTGGTCCCCGGGTCCCAAAATGAAACTCCAACAATTTCCTCTTCCTTTACTGGAGGAAACACTTCACTGTGGAGTTATTGTTATTACCTCACTGTTGTTTTTTTTTTTAATAAAAGAATATTTGACCATTTGTGTGTTATTTCTTCTCAAACCTATAGGTTAAGAATCTCAGAGATACACTATCCATTAGAACTTCTGCCAACATCGTTTTAAAAATTGAAATTGAAAAGTGTTTCAGTGATCACAACAGATGATGCCAGGTGATCTACCAGAATCATAATTTATGCTGAAAGGTTTTTTTTGGTGGCCAGTCAGCCATGTGAGGGGTTACGACAGATATAGTATAGCATGACAGGAAGGGACCTGGGCT